>NW_028249932.1:0-59457 GCF_964263255.1 Lissotriton vulgaris
TTTAGCTGGTGGATGACTGTTGAACTCTTTGTTTTGAGATGCCTCCGATGGACTGCTGCACTGGCCCTTTCCGATAGCCACACTCCAAGATAGTTATAGTCTGGGGCTGTTGTTATTTGTAGGACACCCAGCTGCCAGTCAGATAGTTTTTTGTGTGGGTATTTCCCAAATACCATAACTTTGATTTTATTCTGAGTCACTTGCAGGTTATTCACTAAGTTGTAGTGTTGGAGTGCATTGAGGGCTCTTTGTAGACCTACCCTATTGTGATCCACAATGGCAGTGTCATTCACATACTGCAAAATTGAGATACGCAGCCTTCCCAGCCTAAGTGTAACAAAACTGGCTCATTCTAGGGCTGTTACCATGTCTGCAGTATAAAGATTGAAATGGAGTGGGGCCAGCACACAGCCCTGTTTGAGAGTGTTGTTAATGGGCACTCTGGCTATAACTGTGGTAGGACTTGTTTTACCTGGACCCAAGTTCCTCGATATAATGATATAATTGCCCTAAGGAGCTGTAATGGTATCCCCCAGCTGGTTAACTTCTGCCATAGCCTGCCCCAGCCCACCTTATCGAAGGAAGTGCTGTAGTCAATGAAGCAGCAGAAATGGGGGGTTGCTTCCTCCTGACAGTTTGTTTGAAAAGATACACCAGAACTAAGATGTTGTCATTGTAGAGCTATATGATCGAAAGCCTGATTGGTAAAGAGGGAGAAGTCCTTTGTCCGCTGCCCATGTTTCTAGCTCTTTTAAAAGGGTGCAAGCATAGGCCTTTGCTTCAAGATCGAGGAGAGCAATGAGCCTATATATTTTGCAGGATTGGGACGGTCTCCCTTATTATGAATGGGAAAGATAATTGAACCCCTACAAGATGCTGGTATTATTGTAGTTTAACCGCATAGTTGAAGAGTGGTGTTAGTTTTGTCTGCAAAAAATCCTGCTCTGTTTTGAACATGACCCCTGGGATCCCATTAGGCCCTGATGCCTCACTGCCCCTCATTTTCCTAATCATGGTGAGTTATATGCTTTTTGTGATTAGCGTACCCTGTAGATGGCCAAAATCTGGGTTTGGGCAGAATGTTGAGGGTGCTGCTTCACTCACTTGGCCAGTTGTGTATAGTAGTTCCACATGACTAATCCAATACTTTTCTGCCACTCCATTCTCTTTGGTGAGCCCTGGGTTACCAAGATAATTTATATGCCTCCTTAGTTAGGATTTTTTTTATCTTTTAGTACGGTGAAACCTTTGAGCCACTCTGCTTCATGAAGCTCCTTTTTGTGCTGCCATAATTTCTTCTTGTAGGTTGCCCTAAGCAGGGTAATGGTTCCATTGTTTCCTAATTTAGAGCCTCTTCTGGCAGCTACTGCCCAACTGAGGGCACCTTTGCTGGCAATTATTTCCTTGGAAAAGCAAGAGGACTGCGTCAGTGGTAATCGATTCTGGGGTTTCAGTTGCCCATTGTCCAGCAACTGCTGGAGAACCACAACAAGGTCCTCCCAGTATTCCAAAGCTGTTTTAAGACTGGTTGGGTTGCTGGTTGTCCTCCTTTCTTCTATCCAAGCTGAAAGTTTTCCCCTGATTTATTTGAGCATTTAATTCTTTTTAGAACTTAGTGGTGCTCTTACCCAGTTGGTTCCCCCAGCAATTGTATGGATGGTGAGTTTGAGGAAAATAAGTGCAATGCTATGTGAAGGGGTCTATGATCACTTTCGTCCCTAACATCAATGTCAAAAGCATAGAGAGTGAAAACCAGCCCTTCGCTAAATAAAAATGTAATCTATTATGAAGATATTCCTAAAGGTAGGATTAGGGCACCGTAGGGGAAAGCCTGCTTCTTTGATGGTTTGGGATGAGCAGAGATAATGGTTGACCAGGAGAGCATGTAAGGGTTTTACGATATTTGGTGGTTGAAGAGAATTGGTGGATTTGCCCAAATCCCTAAAGTTAAAATCCACAGCTATAATTGCCTGGTATGACTTGTATTTGTTCAGCAGCTCATCAATTGTATTTGCTAAAGTGTCCAGAGTCTGTTTCTTCTGCAGCAGTGCAGGATTGATATAGCAGTTGATTAGCAGCAGGCCTTGAAGTTGTGACTTGAACGTTATGCCTTTGATGAGCAGGGCTTTAAGAGTGTTTGACTTAATGGCTAACGCAGTGGCCACTGGCCACTATTTTCCAAGCATGTGTGATGAAGATAGAACGGCTGCCTGATGGCCGACCAAACATATTATGTCTTGTGGCAGCATTATGCAACTCATAGTTCCAGTTAGCGTTGTTGTTGCTGTGGCCCATGTCTCCTGAAGGCATAATATGTCCCCATTGCAAAGGTAATCCTGGGCAGCTTTCTCCTTGAAAAGTTGCTTAAGACCTGCTAAGTTCGATGAGATAATTGTTAGTTGATGGGAATAATCTGCATTACTATTGATACTGGATTTGTCCTGGCTGAATAATAGGGATGGCACCCAGGCGGGGGGGTGACTTCGTCCCCTGATGGATCCCTCATAAGTGGCCTAAAGTGGCTGACTTGTTGATCGTAGCTGCAGGTGTTTGGGGTCCTTAGAGGTCTTTAACAAATGTTGCTGGCTTCTCCCACGGATCTTGGTCCTGTTGGTGCAACACAGAATCGAGAGGGCCTCCTTCCCCTATGATGGGGAATAAAGGGCATGTGGATATTTCTCCAGGCTGGGAGGTTGGATGTCGATTCCCCATTTCACTATCTGTGGTGCTTCCTTCAGAAATGCTAGTTGAAAATACTGTTGGCGGAAACCCACCCGCCTTTGGAGGTTGTGAAATCTTACCCACTCAAGATTATCTGACTAAATGTGGGCCAGGGATGGAATGTGTTTGAATAAGTGTAGAATATTGATCCTGTTCAGGATGTCAAAGAGCCCTTTGGTGTGATACCTTGGGGTTAGCACTGCCTCATACTTGCGAGGGGCTGCATCTAAGGTACGTTGCTGACTCCAATCTGGTTGCTTTGTGTAGAATGGGGGGGACCATAGCCTCACAGTCCTATTAACGAGTATACTGTTGAATTGTGGACCGTCGTTTGGGCGGCGAATTGCTGCCGGTTGGACTGAGCTGGTAATCTTGTGAGGAGGAAAGTGATCATACATGATGGGCAGGTGTTATGTTGCCTGGGAATATTACTGAGGATAACTGGGTACTCATATCCATCTTCTTCTTAATTATTATTATTTTTTAAAATATGTTTATTTGCATTTTCAATTTTTTGTGAGTTGCAGGATAACAGCAAGTATATTTGTAATGAATGGTAATAAAGTACATTATTTATGACAAAATGGAAATAAGAAAGGGAGAAGGTCATTTTCATTGTCGAAACATATCTACTGAGTCAGACATCTATTCTGTTCCTCCATCCAATATTATGCATAAACATCCACGCCTAAGCATACCAGGTGGAAGACGCGTGAGAGCACAATCGGACGCATTGGCGATGAAACTTATCAAGGCTCCTAAACAAATGAAAACACAGCACTAGACTATTACCGTGTGGACCCTCTGAAAAGAAAGAAACATTCATTACTCGCGGACTAAAGAGAAAGGCTTGAAGGAACAGTGCCTTGCACACTTTTTAAGAAAATTTACTGTTTTGGAAGAAGTGCCGTATAGTTGGAAAAGTTTTTGCCTTGAAAAAGCCCATTGGGGGCGAAGCGCGCGTCGGCTGTGATAAGAAAAGGAATAAATAAAGAAACTTGTGTACTGATTGACTCCATACGTTTCCATTTGGATTGAGAGAAAGTGGTCTTATAAGACAAGAGACATTGGATTTGGAGGCTGACTGCCCAATTGGATAACAGTAACTGCAAATGATGTGCACTGATGTTTGTGTATAATACTTTTATAATGTAACAAACTAACAAAATAATTTTCTACTTGTCTCTCCTGGATCAGTGTGTGTATAGAGCATACTTTTCAAGCACAGTGTATCCATACCACTTCAGTCATCTTAGTTAGGTCTCACAGATCTGTCCCGGGCTATGTCTGTGCCCTCCCACTAGTACCATTGATGTGTAATGTCTATGGCCCTTTACCCCTAGATAGTCTAGGGTCTCATCCAAAACCCATATCAGTGTGTGCCTGTGGGCCTCCAGCGTCGCCTCGCACATCTGCTACCGGTGAAGTGCCTTCCCTTTCTACCTATCCATTTGTGTTAAATCTAACATTATAGTGTCCCAATACTGCGCAATGGGGTATTTGCGTAGCCCAGGTAATTCCTCCCTTTGTAGTGCTGTGCTTTCAGCTTGTGCCCACACTAGGAGTGATTTTACCAACTATTAACAGATGGAGGATCAGGGTGCTTCTATCTCTTGGTTATTAACCTCTTTGTGGCTACCAATCCTAGGTCAGTATATCTCGAAGTAACTCTGTTTGCATTTGATCTAGTATAAAGGCCTAATATGCAGACCTCCCATGTAAGTGTGATTGTCTTGTTGATGCATATTTTGAGTGCTGTGATGACTTCCTGCCAGTAAGTAGATATGGAGGTAAAAAACCAAAGCATCTGCAGGAGGTCTGCATCCATCTGCAGACAGCGTTGGTATGCCGCAGTGTTGGCATGAAAGTATTTGTTTAATTTATCCGGGAAAACATATGCCCTTTGACGTATATACGACTGAATTAGTTTAAACATGGCATTTCTTGGAATAGTAGGGGGGTTCGCTTGCAGTGTTTCCCATTTGTGGTCTGACCATTTTTTTCCCCTGTCCACCTCCCATTGTAATCGGAGGGCTGTCATGGGTTTCATTATGTGGGTGAGTAACACTTCAACCAGCCAGTGCACACTATGTATTCCATTGCCCATAACATGCAAATATTGCATTAGGAGATGTGTCTCCAATTTAGTACTGATATTGCCGATGCGTGAAGAGCGATCTCGTAATTGAATTATGTAATAGAAATTGACTGGTGGGTAAATCATAATCATTTACTAAATGCTCAAATGGTATCAGGGCGCCTTCTGCATAAAGATCACACAATGTACTTAATCATGCTTATTGCCAATGTACGAGTGTTTCGTTAGAGGTGCTCAGTGCACCCATAGGTGTTCCTAAAAGTGGTATTGATGGGGCATTGGGGTTGTATCCTTTGTGAGATACAGGCTCCTCTTGTAGCACCGATGTGCTAAGGCCACATACATCTGTAACAGGCGCTTTGATTGAGTAATGGGATGGAAAAAGTGGTATATTTGGGATTGAGACCATTGCGATTGTTCAGTGGCTGTGTCTTCTAAACCCTTCCCTGCGAACCATCTTGTAACCCATTGTAATTGCGCCACAAAATAATACAATTCCATATGAGGAACTGCCAATCCTCCTCTACTTGTGGGGCATGTAATTTCTACAGTGCAAAGCAAGGCCGGCCCTTGTTCTAAATAAGATCTCTGGTTAGTTGCTCAAGTTCCCGAAAGATTTTGGTTGGGACATAGACTGGAAGGTTCCCAAAAAAGTCCAATAATTTCGGTAATATTATCATCTTAGTCAGTGTAATTCTGCCCATCACATTCAAAGGGCGTGACTTTCAGAATTGAATTTGAGGTCTAGCCGCAGATATTGCCCGAATCAGGTTGCCTTCTAATTCATCCACGGCAATCTAATATATAAGGATACTTAAATATCGAAGCGTATTTGAATACCATCTGAGAGAGGAGTTCTTCATGCATATGTGTATTTCGGCTGTGTCGCCATGAAATGGATACAGTCACGATTTTGCCCAATTCACCCAGAGACACTGTCCCAAATTTCTGAAGTGTGTCTGCTATCGTAAGGGGGATGTTATGTAGGTCCCTTAGGTACTGTAGGTACAGTAGAAGATCATCGGCATACAATAAAACATTATGTACGCCTTCTCCCTGGGAAGTCATGTGGCCAATGGCTCCATGGCAAGAGAAAATAGAAGCAAGGCAAAGGGCAGCCTTTTCTGGTGCCCTTATACTTTTGGAAATGAGCCGACCCGTCCGAACTCTAACAGTGGGACGTTTATACAGCAACTGCACCATTTGTAAAAACCTGTTGTGTAGCCCGTATCTTCACAATACCTCAAAAAGATTAAGGGCCAGATGTAGGTAGCCAAATACCGGTCCGTAACGACCGAAAATACGAATTTCGGCCATTACTGACCGGTATTTGGCTTTTGAGATGTAGTAGGTTAAAATAGACCGATTCGGTAAATAAGAGTCAGTAATTTACAGAATCGGAATTTACCAAATTCTTATTTACCAAATTCGAATTTACCAAATTCTTATTTACCGAATTCATATTTACCGAATCGGTAAATAAGAAATGGTAAAAAATGACTTTTGAGATGTAGGAAACCTCAAAAATACAGATTTTCATGAAATTAGGTATTTAAGAGTCAGTATTTACCATGGTATGAAAGCAGGTGGTAACCAGGTGCAGGCTATAAAAAAGGCCCCAAAATGCAACAGTGTGACCAGAATGGCGGCATTCTACGTCATTGCAATGCAGCTACGGCAACAGGCAGCAGAAGAGAGGGTCTGCAGAACGAAGAAGCAAGTCTACAGGCAGAGGATTACGCTCTTCCAACTCACTGAGGCAGAGATATTGAAAAGGTACAGGCTACACCGCCACACCATCCTGGACTTGATCAGGGACCTTCACCCACTCCTGGAGCACCCAACACCTAGGGCGCAAGCCATCCCACCCCATGTGCAGGTGCTGTGTAGCCTACAACTGCTTGCATTTGGGAGTTACCAGAGTGTGATTGCTACAGTAGGTGGGGTGTCCCAGGGTTGCCTGTCCCGTTTCTTCAGGAAGTTCCTGGATGCCATGATGCATAGAATGCATCATTACATCAGCTTCCCTGACACACATACAGAACTGCTGAAGACCAAAACTGAGTTCTATCAACTGGCACACTTAACTCATGTCATAGGCTGTATAGATGGCACCCACATCCCTATCCGCCCACCTGCATCCACAGAACACATATACAGGAACCGAAATTCAACCCACTCAATCAATGTGCAGGTGATATCCAATGCTGGCAACATCATAACAGACATTGTGGCCAAATTCCCTGGGAGCACTCACGACTCCTTCATATTCCAAAACAGTGGGATCTACACACGCCTTGCTGCTGGAGAATTTGGGGAAGGATACCTGCTAGGTAAATAACTGTTTGTTATGGTGGAAATGGGTATCCACCCAATCGCGCACTGTTCACTTAGTGCTTTTGCACCTTTGTTTTCTTTTTCTTTTAAACTATATTTAAACCACAGGTATATCTCATGCTGTTCAAATGATATTTTTATTCTTTTTTAACTCATATTTATATTTTTTTCTTCATATAAACTTAGTATTGGTTATAAAACATTTGCAAGACAATATTCTGACTAACGTTTTCTTTAGTGCATTTTCATATTAGCCATGCTTATCAACATTTTTTCTTGGCACATATAGTATAATACATTTAGTTCACAATTTTTAGTTGTGTCTCGAGGATACCCGAGACACATTCTACAAGAACAAATACAAAAGGTATCAGAAATGGACAGAACAGAACTATTACAACCACGACCCAAAATTCAACAAAATAGAATGGTATTCGTGACAAAGTACACAACTCAATCACATAAAATCAGAAACATCCTTAATAAGAGATGGGAATTACTATCTCTGGAACCAGATTTTCATGGATTGTTTAAGGACCTTCCATTACATGCATACACCAGAGGGTTGAACCTAAAAGAAAAACTGAAGCTCAAACAACAACCACCATCAACCATACCTTATAAAGGAACCATCTGCTGTCATAATTGCATTAATTGCAGCAATGTAATTATAGGGAATTCGTGTACCCACCCAACATAGGGTAAACAGATCAAGTTAAAACACACAAGTGACTGCAATACACAGAACGTCGTGTACGGAATCAAATCTCCGTGCGGTAAGATGTACATAGGAAAGACCGAGCGCAAAATAAAAGTGCGAATATCAGAACATAAAAGCCGAATTCGCAACAATTCTTTGACCTCACCACTGGTACAACATTGGACTCAGGAAAAACACAACATTTCTCAACTGAGATTTCTGATTCTGGAACAGGTACCCTTAAAACAAGGAATCAATAATCATCAAAAATTACTACAACGAGAACTGTTCTGGATCAAATACCTAAACACTGCGACACCAATAGGTCTTAATGACAAGTATGATTTAGCATGTTTTCTGTAAGGATTTTAATGAACAATAAGAGATGTACCCTATAACCAAGCCCTGATGTATAGAAGAGAGGTAGTAGCAACTCATTACCAAACTGTTTAGTACCATGAAATGTATGTATTTAACTGAGGAATGCATGTATAAGATACCTATAAGTGTAACATGAACAGTGAAGTAACACCTCACATTATTCAATTTGTCACAACTAACACACAGTACAATAGTTCCAGTCAACCTTTTTCAAACGAGGTGGTTTCGTTACCCACCAACTTACTAATCGCAAAATAGCGACAATAACATTTAATTATATAACATCTGAAAGAACACCAAGCCATACACAGCATCAGTTTAAGAGATAGACTAATTGAAGACAGAGTGCTTTATTATGACAAGCTTGGCTAAACATCAACAGAGCGAGCTCCGCTCCTAAGAATCAGGTACCATACGTATAAGAAGTATCATTCACAAATGTTTTCGAGTTGCGGAGGTTAACGACATGCAGGATAACTGGAATTCGGAGTAGTGTCTTAAAAAGTAATAACGCTAAACACAGAGCGAATTCTGCCCTTAAGAGTTGGTTACCAAACGTAAAAGTTGTAACATCTATAATGGTTCGGTTTTTTGGTGGTCAGAGTCGTGGTGGTGAACTAGGAATTTAAACTTGAATAAACGTGATAAACACCAAAATATGAAAGGAAGCTCGAATGTCAAACATTTAAACATAGACACCGATTGTTAACATGGAATTTATTTGTTTTAATATGAATTACACCTTCACAAGATGGTGCATTCTTAAACCAAGTGTAGAACGGCAATAGCCAGAAGTCCGTCTTTTGTTACTAGTTCAGCGGAGGCAACCTGACGCTTCACGGAGTTGTTTTAAACCCGGAAACAGAGACCACATCATAGTCAACCAGATTGCGGTTCTTCAGAAAACGGCCGGAGGTTTTCATCTAGGTACGTTTGGCAGCCGAGGGATTGTTTAACTTTGTGGCGGTATAAAGATAGAGGAAGTTACAAGCAACGAAGGGCAATTTATTTACACTTATGTATCTTGACGTTGTAGATACGCGCTGATAACGGAAGACAAGGTAAACACGGCTGGGCACCGTGATTTATTTTATTTTATCTGGTAATCACGTTATTGCTAAGTGTGTTTTGACGGCTAAGAACGAGTGGTGGCAACGTGAAACGCAGGGTGATTTACTAACACCTATCGACATCGCAAGACAAGGTAAACACGGCTTGGTACCGTGATTCATTCCAATTTTTACAACAGATTAATTAGGCATTAAGACACTATTGTGGTTTATCTATTACAGACTCCTGAGGCACAACAGTATAAGGTATGTTACCCAATCAGTGGTAAATACAAGACACGTATTAATCAGTGGCAAATAAAAGGCACAGACTAAATAAGAGTAAGACATTAAGACATTCTCTGTTTATTATTTCAGAAGCATGTGAGACTATAGTTAAAGGTATGTAGGGAATCATGAGGTTGGCATGTTAAAATTCATCAGAACAGATTGTAATATAGATAATTACAGACGAGTTTGTGTTTTCATTCTGAACAGAAGTAGAGTGATCAAACTGAAGTTCAGCTATTACACGGCACACACCTACTACAACAAGGTATGCATTCTATACAGTTACATACATAGAGAACCCCCGCAATTAAATGACAATACACTTACACCATGTTTTTTTACTTTCCTTTTCACAGACACAGCCCCTGATGAAGGCACACACGAGTGCTGAAATGCATTGGGCTCAACTAAAAATTGTGAACTAAATGTATTATACTATATGTGCCAAGAAAAAATGTTGATAAGCATGGCTAATATGAAAATGCACTAAAGAAAACGTTAGTCAGAATATTGTCTTGCAAATGTTTTATAACCAATACTAAGTTTATATGAAGAAAAAAATATAAATATGAGTTAAAAAAGAATAAAAATATCATTTGAACAGCATGAGATATACCTGTGGTTTATGTGGCGGAGAGGTGTAGTGCAGCGGCCAGGGCAGCTGACTTCGGAGCACAGGGTTCACGGTTCGATCCACGCTCCAGCGGCAGCTCATTTAATTTCCACGACGGCCCCCAGCGCCTTGAGACCCGTAAGGGTGAGTAGTTCGCGCTTTCCAAATACAGATTTACATGTCCTGTGGAGTTTAGGCAGCATTATTTTTTGCGCCTACTCACAACAGTGCCGGATGCCCGAGGCTGGGTCTCAACAGTGGCTGTAGAGCCAGGGTCAGCAAATTGGCCCCTGCTGCTTCTTCTGATGTCTGGTATGGGAGTGCTACTGATGCTCCTGCTGGTGGTGTCATCTGTGTCCCCCACACCTAGATTCCCAGCGTTGGCTGACTGGTTTGTGAGTAGCAGTTCCATGGCAGAAGTCACTCTCCCCATCCCCCTAGACACATCTGTGCAGCAGTGCACAAGACCCTCTTGCATGGTCACAGAGCGCCGACATAGCAGGGAGGTGGCTGTTGCAAGACGGTTCATTGCCTTTATAATTTGCTGCATACACTGCCTCTCCCGGTGTGCGATTTCACTTTAAATTTTTACTAAGATCAATCATCTGCCATTTCTTTCATGCTCTCTGCCATGGCGCTAATTCCCTGGTCTATGTTGCCAATCTTTGTATTTAACTGGCGCACCTGTCTCTGAACAGATAATATTCCCTTTGCCTGCAGGCGCTGTACTTTGACCATTGTGGCCTCCATCCGAAAGAAGACCCCCTCTCCATCCTGAGATGTGCTCCTCTCCCGTACCCTACGGTGTGCGGCCCCGGTACGCACACCTTCAGATGCGTACTGCTGCCCAGCGTTGTTTCGCTCTAGTGTAGCTGTTTGGGTGTCACCCTCCCTCTCATCTTCATCGGATGTCTCCAAGATTCTGAGAGGGGGCACATCATGCCTCCTTGGCCTTACCAGTTCGGAGGAATCAGTAGCTGGTATTGGAGAGAGTGCTGGTGGTTCCTGCTGTGGTGAGTCGTACAGCAGAGGTGAACAAGGTAGTGCTGTGGTGTGTCGCTCTGGTGTTGATGCTTCCTGTGCTGTGGGTGCGGGTGGCAGCTCAGTGCTTTGCCCTGCACTTGTGCCTGCATCCTCACTCCTTTCGGTTTGGGGTGCCCTCTTCTCCCTTTCTGGCGCTGTCCTGCGTGATGACTCTCCTCTGGACAGATATGGACATTGGCTCAGTGGTGCTGTGTACCTGTGTGTCATTATTAAATAACATTCATGTCACACAATTGCAAAGTCCTCAACTGCTTATGGATGTAGTGTGTGGCATGCCTTGCTGTTTTCTGTGATGTATGTAGTGATGTATGATTCTATGACTACGTCTCCCATGAAGCATTGCAGGTAAATACTAATACCTGTACTGGAGTGTGAGACACACAACCACATTGGGGAAGGGGGACAGGGAAGGGGGGGAGGATTGATGTCCAGCTTGTTTTGATGCAGCTGTGGCTGAGCTGTCAGCATCCCCTATCCCATGGACACTCTCTGGCTCCAGAGTGGACTCCACCAGCTGCTCCAGGTCTGTTAGGGCAGGAGCCCTACTCCTTCCTCCCCCTGTGGCACTGGCTTCTTTTTTCTGTGCTGCCAGCTTTTTTTTTGGTTATGATCCTAAGATCATACCACCATTTTTTGAGGTCATCAATTTCCCTCGTTGTGACCCCGATGGCATTCACCTTTGAATGGATCCCCAGCCAGGTGTTTCTTTTCACAGACTCTGCAACATGCAGAGATTGCTTACCAAATAGCTGGGTGTGGTGTCTCACAACCTCCTCCACCAGCACCTGCAGTTCAGCTGTGCTGAATTTCAGTTTTCTCTTGTGCTCTGCTGCTTCCCTCTGTAACTCCTGGGAATCCATTGTGCACTTCAGCTAAGCTCAGGGCAGCCAGTTTCTCAGTGTCTCACTGCTCTCCAGAATGTTCAGGTACTCTGCACCTGCATGGGTGTGACCACTTCCTGGTTGTGGGGTGGGGTAGAGGCATTTGATTGGTTGGTTCCTCTGTTGCTTTGTTGTGTTGTGTGGTGTGGTGGTTGAACCTGATTTGTTGACAAGATCAATTGGTTATATTTTGCATCTCTGATTCGGTATTTACCGATTCGGTATTTACTGAATCTGTAAATACCGATTCGGTAAATCCCATTTATTCCTATGGGCTTGAAGGCCCATAGAGATGAATGGGTATTACTGAATCAGATTTTACAGATTCGGTAATTACCGATTCGGTAAATACCGAATCGGAGATTCCGAATTTTACCGATTCGGTATATTTTTCCGATTTTTTACCTACATCCCATTTTCCGATTCTAAAATACCGATTCGGTAAAAATCGGTATTTTAGGAATCGGTAAAATGGCATTACCTACATCTGGCCCATAGCCACTCCAGAGAGACAAATGCTTTTTTTCAAGTCTAAAACCAGACATCCGGAATGGGGCCCAATATCTGTGGCGTAACGTTGTACCCTAAAAAAGCCTTCGTATATTAAGCACTGTGCTTCTAGTGGGAAGAAATTGTCTGGTCCATATGCACTAAAGTCTGCACTAGTGGGGCCAGGCGTGCAGCTATTATGGATGCTAGGACCTTCTAATTAGTATTAAGCAGTGCCAGTTGTCTGTACAAACCTATTATTTCTGGGTCTCTGCTGGGCTTAGGAAGAGAAATCAGCAACGCTTCATTTTGCGTATCAGAGAGAGTAGAGTCTTCTACAGCAGTTTCATAACCTTCTCTAGTTGGGGTGCCAGCACCTGTGCATAAGCCTTATAAAACTCTGCCTGCAGACCGTCCGGGCTCAGAGATTTTCCATTAGCCAGTGCACGTATGGTTGCCCTAATTTCCTCCAATATTATAGGGTCATTCAGATCAGGCTGTTGCTCAGGCGTGACCTTTAGTAGGGTAATAATTACTAGGTGAATCTGGGACTTATACAGTGCAGTATAATGTGTTGTAAATTTCTGATATATACCTTGTTGTGAATAAACCCTCTCTCCTAATGCCGATTGTATGGATGTAATGGGCGATATAACATCCTCTTGACAAATCAGCCAGGCTAAAAGCCTACCAGCCTTGTCATCCAGATGATGTGTGCGTGCCGAGTGTGCCGCATAATTAAGGCAGCGAAGCCTGTCTTGGAGGCGGACATGTTCCTTCTTGTTTTTAATCAACCTCTCTTGTGAGCCCTCCAATGCCTCTCTTTCGAGGGATCCTAGTTTTTTCTCCACCACAGTGAAGTCTATCTCCACCTCCACTCCCACTTGGAAGCAGGCGAGAGGTACCGACGGAGAGAGCGGGGCCTCATTTTTCCCGAGCGGGTGCCCGGTGAGGTGAGGCGACTTCCCACATAAAGCTGGGAAAGGATAATCTACTCATTTTTCCACTAGACAACATTGGGGACCCAAGTTCCTGGTAGGACTACTTTGACTTGATATTTGCTTGCTTCACTATTCACAAGTTGTTTTTCACTGACATTTGCAGTTTGTATTAGATCACGGTACTGAAGAAAGTTGGATACAGTTTATCCGTTAAGCTGAAACATGTCGACCACTCTGCACTATGCCTTCACATAGTCATATTTTCACACTATGTGGCGTCATTTTAGCCTTAACACTGTAACAGTGCCTATTAAACATATTTTCAGTCACAGTAGTTAATTTTAATTTTACACATTTTCACATTGCACACCATCACCACCATATCGAAATACATTGTGGCTAGAGGGTCACCTTTGAATCCATCTCTACACCATCACCTGATGGGTTGGGTAAGACTTGGATTTACCATCCGTATCCCACGTGATGATACTCCGCCATAATGGTGGTCTGATGGGAGTTTTTCAGCCAAATTTAATTTCTGGGTGTTCCATGACTCCGTTTAGCTCAAAGATTCTGTACAGCACACACTTTGACCTTGTATCTCCTCTATGTTTCTTGTTATTAGTTGGGTTATGAGATATTTAGGTCGTTAGACCAACCAACAGACCCCCCTCTACCTCTTTTTTTCTAGTCTATCTCCAACTACCTGTGCATGCCAGCCTGTGTGCCTAGACAGTGTCCTCTGGTAATCACCTTAAAAGCATCCTACTCTATCAGTGGTGATGGGGCTTTGTTTGTGTTGTCTTCAAAATATTGTGCAGCCGCTGTTCCCAGCGACTCTCGGAATTTAGCGTCTAGTAGTATGTCTGGTTGTAGGCGCCACCACAGGATCGGTGGCATACTGTGGGTCCAATTTAGATGTAATGTGTGTGGGTTATGATCTGAGTGTGTTCTCCCCAGGATTGTGGATTGTCAATGACTGTTAAAAGATCGCTGGACACTATTATGCGGTCAAGGCGAACGTGTAGTCTGTATGTCCCCGAGTAATACGAATACACGCTATCCTGGGGATTTCTATGTCTCCATACATCTGTAAAATGCCACTGTTCGGCACAGCTATTGCGCTTTCATAGCAGTATGAGTGGGCAACCCGGTGAGGAGGAAAGGAGCAATCAAGGGAAACATTGATTACACAATTATAATCTCGTCCCATCAACATCGGGAACCCATACCAATTAGACAGTTTACTCAACAATTCCTCCAGAAATGTAGCATGATCAGTGCCAAATGCGATGCAGCATGCGCAACAAAATGTGGGTTTTTTGTTACTTACCTGAAATTGTCCCTTTCCCGCATATTACAACTCCCACCATACTCCTCCCCTGCCCCATGTCACTGCCCAGTGGCACGCCCTACACAGGCCGTGGCTGATATATAGGTGCGATGATTATCAGTTGCCTATCTAGCTTCCCCCTTACTATAACATAACATCCTTCAGGTCAATAATGGAACCTTCTATGTGAAATCGTGTGCCTAATTTAACCCAAATTAAAACTCCCCTGGCGTATTCCGAGTAGCCAGTGGGGTGTAACTGACCTCTCCATCTTCTTTGCAATAGCTTCACTTCAGTCCCCAGGAGATGTGTCTCTTGAAGAAGGACAATCTCTATACAATGTCTTTCTAGATATGAGTAAATGAGGTATCTACGGGACGGATTAGGAATGCCTCTCACATTCCATGTGCATGTTGTGATCGACGCCATGGTATCATATCGTTAGGGGTAGCGTGTGACATGAATGACCTAGTTACTTTATGAGTTTGTATATCTCTTAGCTGAGGTAAAGGATGTTGCGCGATAACTGTGCATTTCTTTCTCAGTATGCAGCGACCCAACACATGACTAATGGTTAACTAAAACTGTCAATACTAAAAGGGCGAGAATGCAACATCCAGTCATCCAAACAAACAATGAAAATGACATTCTGTCAATGACAAGGGGGGGGTCCTTGTAAGTGGAGTGTGTATACTGTAGAAAATATGCTTTTCCGCTGCGATTTCCTCTTCCCCAATTAGGAAAAGAGGAAACAAGATCCAACAACAATCTACATTGTCCAGTTTGACTGGGAAGGTCACATACCCTATAGCATAAATCCCACCTTACCCTGGCTCGCCCTCCTAGTCCATCTCCAAAACCAATTACTATGCCAGCATGCATGCACATCACAGCTACTTAGCCCTGTAATACTTTAACTGTATGGACTGGCTATCCTTGCATAAGCAGCGATATAATCCAAACTGTACTTATTCAGGATTCTACCACGCATTCTAGGCAATGTCATCTGCAGTCTGTGGAGTGATCACCAGTAGTTCATCCGATCCCTGTGATTTCGGGGCTTCATCTGATAATTCTTCCTCGCTTTCTTGTCCCTGCAGACTAGATACCAATGACATTTCTCCTTGAGCCCCTCCGTTTTCTGCCACTGCCTGAAGGGCATTGTGCTGGTCCTGTAATATCTGCTCAGGGTTAGGGCCAAGATTTTGAGTAGCTTGATTCTTTTTCTGCCTGTTCCCTCTTCTATGACGTTCAGATTGGACGTCTATACTCATGCCACTCGTTTCCATCGGTGAGGTGTCTCTCCTGGGGCCTCGCACATCCAGCTAGTCCCCTGCTGCCTCCAGAGTGTAGTAGTAGCGAGTATTGCCACTTGTTACCACTCTTAAGCAGGCAGGGTACAATAGGGAATATTTAAGTTCTTGATGCCGGAGCATCTTCTTTACAGCCATGGAAGAGACTCTCTGTCTCTGCACCAGCATCGTGAAATTGGGGAAAAACACGATTTTGGGATTGCCCACCTGTATGTCCTGTAGTTTCCTGGTCTGTTGAAGAATGGTGTCTCTGTCTCTATAATTCAGTAGACATATCAGGAGTTGCCTAGGGTTCGACCCCGGGGGCAGAGACCTTGCCGGCAAATCTCCGTGCTCATTCTACAATCACTCTGCCTCACAGCTTTTGACGCCGGCTCTGCGTGCCTCCGGGATCCAAATATCACTGATAAAATCACTGCGGGCCTCAGGCTGGGGACTACATCTACTGCCAAAAACAGTGGGTGGGTAAGTCATTGGTTCCCATGTAGTTGCTGTGGCGCCACATCCCAGAAGGGAGCTCGCCTGATATGGCAGGTCTCCCTTCCCCACACACTCCATAGCACACTCAGCCTTTTGCCCTGTATCTGCCTTCCTATGGGCCTTGTTAAATGCAGGGCTCGTTGCCAGAAACAGTCCTTGCGCTGAGTCCTGGCTAATTTATAAGCCGCCAGTATAATCACTGTGATGCGGCTCATTCTGACCTCCAGCTATTGCCCGCCGGAACCCTGGACCAGAGCGCGACGTCTGCCTGCTGCATAATGTGACCCACCAGCAGATGTGCAGCCTCCCTTGAAAACCTCTCTGAGGTGCTCCTGCTTCTGACCCACGGCTCGAGTTCTCTCCGGCATCCCCTTCCCGAATCTGCTGGGATCTTCGGCAGCACCGCCGAGGTCAAGGGCAGCTCAGAGTTCAGTGGAGCCAGTCATCGACTCCAGGTACCCTCTGTTGCAGATGTTTTGTGGCGGGGAAAAGGCAGTCAGTGATGGAGCTCTAACTGAGAATGCCCGACTCCTTTACTTGCATAGTCACGCCCCCATATCCATCTTCTTCTTAGATGGCTGCTGGTCTATTGTGTGCCCCGAGTCAGGGCTTGCCTCGTCATAGACCTGTTTTTCAGGTGCATTCTTGATGGGTGTGAAGTTCTTTATTCCTTGAACGTTGGCCCCCTGTTGTGGGTGATTATTCGTGGGCACTTTGGGTATGAAGATTGGATATAGTGGAACATGCGAAGTGGCTCTCGTTGTGTGACAAATCAGTGTGGATGGCTGGAGCCCAACTCTTTTGACTTTGGCTTTTGTATGGTGTGTACTCAGCTTTTTCTTAGCCCTCCTATATAGAGGGATCAATGATGCCCCATCACTAGTTGATGCCTCGTTGGTAAGTATTTCTTCAGATATAACTACTAAGTACAAGCTTGGTTCCAGTGACATGGGTTTATTCCCAGATTATAGTTATTATCTCACTGAGTAGCTCAGGTAGTATCGCCCACTTATTGATAATGGTGTCACATAAACAGGAGCTCAACTTGTGGTTCTGGGTATCTTGAATGTTCTCTTCAGTGTTGTCAAACTTAGTGCCGAAGTTAACCAGCTGCTGCTGAATAGATTCCAGAAGATCTATATAGCTGAGATACCCGGCACCCCCTCTCAACACAATCCCCAAGGATGGGAAACCGGAAACAGTTCTGAAGTTTTTGGAGACGGGAGGGAGTGACCCTCCCGGGCCGTATTTATTAAAATATGAAACAAAATTAAAACATTAAATCAACAGTTTCATATTATGTACAATTTCATTACCACATTGTGATGTTTGGCTAACCTTAACATATCCTCTAATACAAAGGTTCTCCTAGCCGAACTAACATCCTACCAAACATTTACTTAACTTTTGAAATTGTACATCCTAACGTTTAAGGGCCAACGGCAAGGTCGTAACCGGTGTCAAGATCCCTAACCCAGACATATCCCCCTCACTTGAGAGGGGCGGCACGGAGGCATACCTCAAGTTCAACTACCAATTTCCCTTGACTTGACGGGGGCCCCAATAAAACTCGACGCCACTTAAAGGTCGTACGAGGACTCGTGTGAGGTATCTAGAAGGTAGCGTAGACCCCCCCCAAACCCCACACAACTTACCACATCTGCCGTCGCAGACGTCCTGGCCCCGGGAAATTCCCCAGGAGGGGGCTGTAACCCCTCCTACCCATGAAGGGGCCTTGACCGCCTTCCCTTTCCTTTCGGCGACCCATCCTTAGAAGGGACCGCCTCCCCGTTGAGGGGCCAATGGCCACCTCCCCCGAGCGCCCCCATCCGTAATGGGTGACGCCCACTCATAGGGATCTTCCAATTAGTGCTCACCGATCATGACCTTACCGCCCGACCAAAATAAATACGACAATGATAACTAAATAACTAAAGACTAAATATAACAGACAGTATCAACAACAACTTTATTCAAAGCATGCTTACTGCTGAACACTAAAGCACAATTACTTTATTTGCAAAACATAACACAAATCGCTCATTCTTTATTGCATACTCAAAATCTTCACGATAATACCACAACCTGTAAACGAAAATCAGATTTATCCATCAAACTTTATTCCAAACCACTCGCTGTCTTCAGGGGCTGGTGGGTGGGTCAAAATTGGCTCTTCGTTCCGTCTCGAGCTCACGTGCAGCGAGGAGGTGCAGCTTCAGAGCACAGGAACAAGAGGATGCTTTCTGGTCTCGTTCCTCCTTTTATCCGTCTTCAGGGCGGGCGTAAACCCGCCCCTGCCTGCCCCTAGGGCGTGGCCAGCCGCGTCAGTGTCTAGGCCAACCCACTCTAGGGCGGGAAAAGGCGCGCCCCGGCTACGCCGCTTCGGGCATACCAGCCGAGACTCGCCTCCCGCCCAAGATGGCTTCCCGGGGGGATCGTGGTACTCTGCCATACGTTCGGGGGGACCGAATGGTCGCCCCTTTCCATATAGCTGAGATACCCGCCACCCCCTCTCAACACAATCCCCAAGGATGGGAAACCGGAAACAGTTCTGAAGTTTTTGGAGACGGGAGGGAGTGACCCTCCCGGGCCGTATTTATTAAAATATGAAACAAAATTAAAACATTAAATCAACAGTTTCATATTATGTACAATTTCATTACCACATTGTGATGTTTGGCTAACCTTAACATATCCTCTAATACAAAGGTTCTCCTAGCCGAACTAACATCCTACCAAACATTTACTTAACTTTTGAAATTGTACATCCTAACGTTTAAGGGCCAACGGCAAGGTCGTAACCGGTGTCAAGATCCCTAACCCAGACATATCCCCCTCACTTGAGAGGGGCGGCACGGAGGCATACCTCAAGTGCAACTACCAATTTCCCTTGACTTGACGGGGGCCCCAATAAAACTCGACGCCACTTAAAGGTCGTACGAGGACTCGTGTGAGGTATCTAGAAGGTAGCGTAGACCCCCCCCCAAACCCCACACAACTTACCACATCTGCCGTCGCAGACGTCCTGGCCCCGGGAAATTCCCCAGGAGGGGGCTGTAACCCCTCCTACCCATGAAGGGGCCTTGACCGCCTTCCCTTTCCTTTCGGCGACCCATCCTTAGAAGGGACCGCCTCCCCGTTGAGGGGCCAATGGCCACCTCCCCCGAGCGCCCCCATCCGTAATGGGTGACGCCCACTCATAGGGATCTTCCAATTAGTGCTCACCGATCATGACCTTACCGCCACAGGTCCGGATAGTTGACCGGCTATCCGGACCCCCCACCACACTCCTACCTAAAGGTCATGTTTTAACGTCTTCAGCCAAGCTATGAAGTCTCCTATGAGTAACTCATTCCCCATCCGAGACAAATGAACACCGTCCCCCAAGTACATACTGTCATCATTAATACATCCATGCGCGATAGAATGCAGTGCATTGGAACGGAACAACCTACTTACTTTGTTATTAATTTTCCTCACAGAGTGATTTAAAGCAGAAACAGAAAAAGCCCCCCGCCACACTTTTCGTGGGATCATATGGGACCACCCAATTGTGCACCCTGGAACTCTCCTCGCTAACCAACTTACCGTGGAAAGCATCGCCTCCAGGAGAAGTCGTCTACCAGTGGCGACCAAATCATTGCCCCCAAGATGTACTATGACTACAGACGGCGGTGACCTCGTCCGCCCTAGCAAACCCTCGAAAAATGATTGAAACTGGTCAATACAGAGACCGCCCTTTCCGTAGAAGGACACACTGTACCCGTATTCCCCAGCCACGTGCACCATGTCACCTGCCTTGAATACGTCCGCGGCACGCCTCACGTATGAGTGGCCCACGACCCACACCTCCCTTTTAACAGCCGGTGATGTCTGACCGCTGGCCCGGTGTTGGGTCGACTGCATATTCCGCCCGCCTCGTAGGCTTGCGTAACTGAAAACCAAACAAAAACACGAAGCGTGAGTACATCATTACAGCTTCACAACATGTGCAAACGCACATACCTTTTATAACAATTGGAGGACCAACGCCCCACACGTTTAACTTGTTCCACATTCAGACCCCTGTCTGTAGCCTCTGTAGCATCCCCTATCCGAAAGGAATGGGTCCCAAACTCGCCCGGGTTCAAGCCCGCAGCAGTAATTGACACCGCAAGCACCCGCTGAAACTGAAACCTTGTCAGTGGGGTGGCGTCTGCGTGTCTCAACAAGGTCCCCCCCCATGATGCCACCCTTTGTGTCAAATAATCCTCTAAACACTTCACTGGGCACATGGACGACCCGGGAATCCTGTGTATAATTATGCAGTCGCCCATCCCGCTTTGATCGGTCTTGGACCTTACAAACGAGACAGTCATCGTCTCCCCTCTGATTTGAACGTGCTCTGCGCACAACCCTCCCGTAACATCCTGCTTGTTCCTCGCCACTAATTTGCTTACCCGCATAGCTCCATGAAATGCTAGCGTAAAAGCAGCTCGGAATAACACTGTCTCAAAGTGAGATGAACATGTCGTAGGGAGTCTGGATAATAACTGGGCTAACCTGTCCAAACCTATCGGGCGCCTCTCGTCTACTCTGCGAACCTCAAGGCGTTGCCACCCTCGTAGCGCTTTTTGCACAGTGAAAGACGCTGTCGGGTCCTGTATCCCATGAGCCCTAGCAACAAAAGAAATGGCAGCCCGATGCCTCTGGGCCGTGGCCACCGATTTCCCTGCCCGATGTAAAGACATCAAAAAGTTCACTACCCATTCCTCCTGCCCCCAAAGGTCCCCTCTAGCAGTCCCCAAAAAGGCTAAATAGGAAAGGAACGCCCCTTCATATGCCTTCCTCGTCCTGGGTGCTAAACTCTCTCCCACGAGGTTACGAAGCTCGGGGCACCGAGAGACCAGAGAGCTTCGGGAAAGGGTGCTGGCTCCGGGTCCGCTGTGGGAAGGAAACCCCAGAAAGCCTGCATACGAAAACGAGAAAGGGCATCAGCCGCCTGGTTCATTATCCCCGGGACATGTCTCGCTTTGAATAGTACATTCAATTGCATACATAATAATACAATTTCCTTGAGCAGTCTCAAAATCCATTTGCATCGTGCTGCCTGGCTATTGATACACTCAACCACGGTCATATTGTCAGACCAGAATACCACAGAGTGATTTCTGAACCCTTCAGGCCACGTTCTCAGGGCCACCAAAATGGGGAAGAGTTCCAGGAAGGCAATGTTACTTGTCAGCCCACTGTCTCGCCACCATGCTGGCCATTTTTGTGCAGACCATCGAGTACCGAAAATGGCACCAAAACCTATACTTCCTGCCGAATCTGTCCATAGCCCCAGTTCCTTAGAGGACACGGCTGGTTTGTTCCAGACGACTCGACCATTGAAATCCGCCAGAAATGCCAACCAAATGCGCATGTCCTGGCGGACCTCGGCCGAGAGCCTTGTGCGATGATGGCCCTCCTTCAGTCCGACCATGGCTTGAGCGATCGAACGGGAAAAGGGGCGGGCCATTGGTATAACTCTTAGGGCAAAATTCAACTGCCCCACTAACTGCTGTAGCTGATGCAGTTTAACCTTAGTTTCACTCATACACATTTGCAGGGATGCCCTGAACTTTAACACTTTATCACCTGGTAAACGGAAACAACCTTCTCCGGAGTCTAACTCGATCCCCAGAAACTCGAGGCAGGTCGAAGGACCCACCGTCTTACCTGGTGCCAATGGCACGCCAAACTGATTCATTAAAACACAAAATGCAGCCAAAGCTTGCCCACATTCCGAATCCCCGGCTGCCCCCAGGAACAAAAAATCATCAAGATAATGCATCACATGTTGAAAACCCGTCTTCCTAGTAAAGACCCATTGTAGGAAACTACTGAATTTCTCAAAATAGGCACAAGAAATAGAGCATCCCATCGGCATACACCTATCCATGTAATACTGTCCCTGAAACGTGAAACCCAGTAGACGCTGATCGTCTGGATGTACCGGGAGCAACCGGAACGCTGACTCGATATCAGATTTTGCCATCAGGGCACCGGACCCCAGGCGATTCAAAATGGCCACGGCCTCATCAAAAGATGCGTACCGTACCGAACATATTTCTGGGTCTAACGCTTCGTTTACGGAAAGACCACGTGGGGCTGACAAATTATGTATCAGCCGAAACTCACCCGGGTCCTTCTTGGGGACCACTCCTAAAGGCGAACAAACAAAGTTAGCCACCGGGGGTACACTAAACGGACCGGCGACTCGACCTCGAGTAACCTCCTTCCGGATCTTTTCCTGTACCACGGTCGTATGCTGCAAGACCGATATCTGATTTTTGCATTTTTCCACACCCTGAAAGTCCCCCACTGGGATGCGGAAACCATATGAAAACCCGTTCCGCAACACCCCAGCAGAAGCACGATCCGGGTATTCACTGAGCCAGGGAATCATTGCCAAGGTATCAATCGGGGTAGGTAAAGGCGCCCCTCGGACTATGTTAGACCTGTTTGGCGCCTCCTCTACCCCCGTTATCACCCGTTTTGGCTCTGCACATGGACTCAGGATGGGATGATTGCCCACACCCACTACATTCGTGTCTAAATTTGCACGATCCCTGGGGCCTAGTACATTTACCCCTGTTAAAATTCCAACAAACCCCCTTTTTACCTGTATTACCGGTAGGCCTCGAGTGATTGTCGGTACCCGTACCAGATCGAAAGGGCGTCCCCGCATACTGACGGGAGGATTCGCCCACATTACTCCCTACTAATGGCACTTTCAACATACCAGTCTCCTTCATTTTGGACCAGGACACAGAATCATAACAATCCCAAGTTAAGTTTTTATCATGTTCTTTTGCTTTTCTGAAAAGATTATCATAGCAAAACCAATGATTACCCTCGTGTGATACCGAGTACCCCATGATCCGTGACTGATAACTCGGCAATTCGGGTAGCAATTCGGGCCTCCGTTCTCCCAAGATCGATGTGAAAATCCCCCATGCCTTGCCCCAATTGCCAATGTTTTCATTAACCTTAAAGGCGGCCATCTTTGCGCGCCAAACACTCGGATGCATGAGATCCTTCTGACTTTTAACATGCTCCATCTCATAATGATCAGTAAGCAACGAGAAGATGTTTACATATTCCCCTGCCCATATCTTTTCTTTAATAGCTAAAGGAACATGCTGACCCAACCTCTCCCTTCGAGAGGGTGCCGACTCTTCCCTCGCAATCGGCAATGGCCGCTTACCTGAACTGGACGCTGTCTCTGCGACTAAAACCGTCCCCTGAGGCTTCTCTACGGCCGCGGCCGGCGTGGGTACCCTCGCTGCTTCACGAGTCTCCCGCAGTTGCTTCATCAACACCTGCGCGTCGACAGCCGTGGCGCCCTCGCTACTTTTACCCAACCACGCTGCTACTTGTGCTGCCAGCTCGGGCGGCATATCTTCCCCGGACACGGGGGTGACCACCACGGGAATCGGATTCCCTTCCTCCGGCACAGGAGTGGGTGCTTCAAGCGGGACACTGGGACCCGGGGTATCTCCCCCAGCTGCTCCTCTCCTGGGCCTCTTGCCTTTTCCACCCGGGGCCGTTCCCTCCAAAGGTCGTTTCGGGCCCCCTTCCTCATTTTTATCCATCCGCCTCTTTAGGTCGGTCATCTCCTTCATGAGAACACGCAGCATCTGTTCGGTAGTCATTCATTTTCCCGCCTTCTTCGGCATTCTCCGACAGAGTATCTGCAAAACAAACGAGAAAGATTACAACGCTCAAAATTGGCTCTTCGTTCCGTCTCGAGCTCACGTGCAGCGAGGAGGTGCAGCTTCAGAGCACAGGAACAAGAGGATGCTTTCTGGTCTCGTTCCTCCTTTTATCCGTCTTCAGGGCGGGCGTAAACCCGCCCCTGCCTGCCCCTAGGGCGTGGCCAGCCGCGTCAGTGTCTAGGCCAACCCACTCTAGGGCGGGAAAAGGCGCGCCCCGGCTACGCCGCTTCGGGCATACCAGCCGAGACTCGCCTCCCGCCCAAGATGGCTTCCCTGGGGTATCGTGGTACTCTGCCATACGTTCGGGGGGACCGAATGGTCGCCCCTTTCCATTTGTAGCTTCATTTTTGAAGACTGCCTTAGCATGGAGCTTTGTGCTGCATTAAAAGTTGTGGAGCATATGCTCTCGATGCTGTTCCTATCTTGTATTCCTGGAAATTAATCTCTGGACTCTTTCTGCATCCTGGACAGCTTTGGGTTAAGTTCCAGTGTTCTTTCTATTTTGGTCTCCTGGCTCTGTATGGAAGGAGGCTGTTAGTTCATCCGTATCAATATTTCCAGCACGTGAGCCATACCCGAAGGTGCTGGTACAAGAGCTGTTGCTGGAAGGTGCAACTTGGTCTCCCCTGGACCAGAGGGGTTAAGATGGTGAATATGGAATCTTGTTACTTGCACACTTCCTTCACTGCTCTGTTCATAGGTACCTTGGCGCTGGGGCATGAAAATGATCTGTGCTTCACATGGTGGCAGGGGGTGGCTTTTGTGCATATCCTGCTCTCATTCATTGTAGTCCTATGGGGAGACTCTAATGTGGCGACAAAAATGTCCGATGGTTGATGAAGTTGGCAGCACCACTGAGATGGGAGCAAGCTGGAAATGATATTTGATTAAGCCTTTGTGGGGGTTCTTTAGTGTAATTTTCTGTGATGGTTGCTTCTGAGCAGTGTTCTGTGTGACCCTTACGGTGGATGGAGGTGGCATGGATGTCCAATTGAATAAAGCTTTAGGTGTGGAATCTGAGCAGCTAATAATTTGTGTTTTAATCCCATAATTTGAAGCAGCTGGCTCTTTTTGAAAATTTACAGTATCCTTTCTGTCAGTGCTCTATTATGGCTGTTGCAGCACTGAGGTGCTAGAATGTTTGCCTGCGGTCTTGTTGATGGACTCTCGGTGCTATCAGTGCCTGCAGTCTTAGCACTGGGGTCGCTGTGCCTGCTAGGCAGTGGGTATCACCCAGCCTATGGCTGTGGCAGGAGGGCTCTGTAGTAAGGACCCTGGGCGTGTTCTCTGGCCCCAGCATTGAGCCCTTATTAATTGCACAAACCTTTCACCTAGAGGGCATGCAGAAAAAACTCAGCTAGCAACTGGAGGGCTGGAGAGCTAGAGGGCTGGGGGGCGCTTTAGTAAGGACCAGGGGCGTACATTCTTGCCCCAGCCCTGATCCCTGGGCACTTATTAGATGCAAATTAGGGACCTTTCACAGGAAATATTTGTACTTTGCCTACTGGTCATACGGAGCATGCGGGACAAGGTCGGCTATCATCAGCTGGAAACAGGGGTGGGGGTGAAATAATTGGCAGAAGCTAGTGAGGCTAAAGTGGACCCCTTATGGCGCAACCGGCTCTGGCCTAACGCTGGCTGCTTTTGCACCAACCAGGGGAATCCATGGCACTGGCCTTACCATAGCAGAATGCCAATATCGTTCCACGTCTCTGGACTCTCTGCGACTGCACCACTCCAACCTGTGCCAGTTTAATCAGTCGGGGAGACTTGATGTTATCGTCGACGGGGAGGCCAATGCTTTTAATGCAATCAGTGACTGAGCGCTACGGAAGACTCCTCTTCCGCGGCTACAGCACTCTCCTTGGGGAACCACTCTCCCCTGTTGCTCACCTGTTGGTTTCCCTGCCCCACACTCTTCCCCTTGCGGGTTCACGCTGGACTGACCTCCCTCTGAGGAGAAGCTGCTGTGGAAGAGCGGCGTGCCGCTGGCAACAAGAGCGTTGTTGAAGGCAGTAATGGGTTGCCACCTCTATGCTGCAGTCATGGGTGTTGGTGCAGTCGCAGCTTTTGCCAGACTTGGAGTTGAAGGCCGGTTTCAGCACGGTCTCATTCTCTATCTCAGACAAGTCCTGGTTCGGTGTTCGGTGTTGAGGCACTGCTGCACTGCACAAGCTCGTGATTCCATGTGATGACAGCACAGTCAACAACGACCTCCTTCTACATGACAGCAGGCTTACTCCTATGTTACAGCCGGCAAGGTGTGAGGACAGAAGCTCTGCAGAGCAACACCAACTAATCTATCACAGTGGCTTGTCTGCTGACCTATACACTCATGCTGGCTGGCGCTGTTGGCTGAAATTCTGCCTCTTTACAGCTCTCTATCTTCTATCTTCACTGCTTTCTTTCAATACATGAGAATAGGCCTCACTCTCCTACCACTCACAGCAACAGTATTGGATTTGCTTAGTGTCATGTCTCCCTTGCCTGACCCGGATAGTGTGATAGGGCAGGCGGAGGCGGAAGGGGCGGGGGCCCGGAAGTACGGGGAAAATGGCAGTAGGGATTCAGCAGAGCTTGAATAAAGAAGCTATCCCAGAGCTCCGCTGAACGAGTCTTCCTTGGGGGTGTCAGAGTACACTACACTGGCGACGAGGGTGGGATATTAGCAACCCACCACCTCTACTCCCTCACTGTGAGCGTGCAGCTGAAAATCAACATAATTAGCATGTCGGCGTGAAAAGAGCGCGAAAACGCGATCAGGATTGCGTAGAAGATCGAGCGCTGCCTGAGCGCTGGGGCCAAAGACTGATGACACGAGAAAAGGTAAATCCAGAGCAGGGACTACCCTTGTCAGAGGCCGTGAGAGAGACTGAGGCAGATATTAAGAAGAAAGACCCACGTCCTCCCCGGACGTGAGTCAGGCGCTGTCCATAGGGAAACACTGACTATCGACCCGGCGGCCATCTTGAAGTCAGGCAGCTCCATAAAATTTTCAAAAACCACTCAGCAAATAAAGCCTCGCCCGGCCTGGGAAGCCTGCACCCCTACTCAGGATGTCGGTAGAAGCTGACACCTCATGTACAGCAGCCATGGGATCCGCCCAGCAAGCCCCGAAACTGCAGCCAATGTTGCTAGGAGTGTCATTTCTGCATCCGCCAGAACCCCTAGAACTGACGTCCGGAAACAGCATGGGCCCAAATGGAAAACACCAAGCAAAAACTGATAGCTCTGCGAAACCTGATAGGGAAAGATATCGCACAGATCATCAAAGAATTGCCTACAGCCAGCGCCACCTCATACGAAGACATGAAAGGAGCTCTATATCGGAGGTTTCTTCACAAACGAAACTTAGACTACGAGCGGTACACATTCAACCTTGCGTCGCAAGAAAAGGATGAAACAATGTGTGACTTCATTGCTCGCATTCGGCGTTTAGCTCGACATTGTGAATTTAACACGTTCAACACTGAAGACGCGCTGCGACTGCTCATTATTAAAGGGTGCCTGTCAGAATCACTATGCTGACGGTTGCTAAAGAAACACTACACGCTTGAGGAAATCGAGGAACTCACTCGCATCAATGACCAAATGGAAGACCATGCCAGGATAATGGAAGCCAGCAAGTCCAAGAAAAAGGAGCAAGCTTTCCGAATGCAGTCTCACACGTATTTGAAGCGCCGCGCTTGACCGCCGCAAGTCGGGAAGATGGACACAGACCTTCCTTGCGACATCCTCGCGCACCGGAACCCAAAGCAGTCGGACAAGCAGGCCAGCCTCAAAATGCTATAGATGCAGACAAGATTACCCACACTCCGGACAGTGTCCAGACATAGGACAGCATTGTCACCTTTGTGGAAGAGAAAACCACTTTGAAGTAGCCTGTCAAGCACGAAGGTCAGAAGTGAAGATAGCCAAATCAAGCTCAGAAACCCGCCACCATGCAAGAGCAGTGAGGGGAAGGAGAAACCGCTCATCCAGCTCATCAAGGTCGAGCGCCAAGTAAGTTTACTCACACGGATCCTGGAGCTCGATGTCCTGGGAGTCGTCGTTTCCCACACTCGTCTCGCAGGACAGTGATGAATATGTGTGCATGGTGTCAGACCCGACAGGTTGAAGAAATACCCAGGATTGAACATCCAAATAGGGAGTCTTCCCGCCAAGTTTGTGCTAGACTCGGGAGCGTCTTTGAACTACATATGTGCCATGGAATACCAAAGCATAAAACCCCAGCCAAAACTAGAACCGGCCGCTGTTCGAGTTTACACCTGGATGTCCAGGAAACCATTACCATGTCTGGGACAATTCCGCACGACTCTGACCTATAGGGACCGACAGATCCAAGCTCACATCCACGTGATCGCGGGACCAGTCGCAGCGGATTGCCTTCTCAGTCTGCCGACAGCAGAACACCTCAAACTTGTCGAACTCTTATACACAGTAGATGACTCCCCAGACATCATCAACAAGTTCCCAAATCTCTTCAAAGGCCTTGGGAAGCTCAATCAGTTCAAAGTCAAATTACACATCAAGGAGCAGATATCACCGATAGCGCAACACCACAGGAAGGTGCCGTTTCATCTACAACAGGCAGTAGATGACGAGCTACAAGATTTGCTGAGGAAAGATATCATTGAACGATCCACCGGGCCCACTCCCTGGGGATCCCCAGCAGTGGTAGTGCCCAAGAAAGGACAAGATAAAGTCCGTTTGTGTGTGGACATGCGTGCCCCGAACACGGCTATTGAGAAGGAACGACATCCCAGACCTGATATTAGTGATATGATCGCCCCACTCAATGGGGTAACTGTCTTCTCGAAGCGGGATCTTAACAAGGGATACCACCAGCTGGAACTACATGAAAAATCCCGTTACATTACCACCTTTATCACCCATCAAGGCCTATTCCGCTATAAACATCTAAACTTCGGCATGTCTCCAGCTGCTGAGATATTTCATCCCAAATGCTTTCAAGTACAGTGACGATATCCTGGTTTTTGGGGAAAATCAAGTGGAACACGACAAAGCCTTAGATCGAGTGTGTCACGCCTTACTCAGTGCTAACCTCACACTCAACCCAGATAAATGTGAGTTACAGAAGTCCACACTGAAGTTCTATGGACATATCTTCTCAAAAGATGGCATGAAACTAGACCCTGAGAAAGTGTCTGCCCTCGCGGACACTCCACAGCCACAAGACATTAGTGACCTTCGTTCCTTCCTGGGGATGGCAAGCTAATGTGCCCGTTACATTAAAGATTACACTACCATCAGCTACCCGCTCAGAGAACTCTCCTGCCCAGGTCAACAATTCCAATGGTCACCAGCGTGTGAACATGCGTTCAATAAAATCAAGAAGGCCGTGAATACTGCTATCAATTTATCATACTTCGACACCAAAAGAAAGACTGAAATCACCGTGGACGCCTGCCCCGTCGGTTTGGGTGCCATCCTAGCACAGTACAACGATGAAGTGGACCAACGTCATGATGTCGCCTATGCCAGTCGTAACCTCACTGACACGGAGAAAGGGTACTCACAACCTGAGAAAGAGAGAAAGAGAGCCTCGTGGTTGTGTAGTCCTGTGAACATTTTCACCTTTTCGTATATGGGAAACATTTCACACTCATCACGGACCACCAAGCTCTTATCACCATCTTTGGCAACCCACGGGTGAAGATACCCCCAAGAATAGAAAGTTGGGGTCTACGCTTGCAGGACTACATCTACACCATCGTCCTTAAACCTGGAAAGGCAGAAAACCCAGCGGACTACATGTCGCAGCACACGCAGTCTCACATCCTAGAACGAGGCTCTGTACCCAAAGAGTACATTCACTAGAAGCTATTCATGAAGCATCTACTCAAGATCCCACGATTCAGGCCATCATGGCCAGGATACGTACCAACTCATGGAGACATCTGGACAACAGTCACCAAGATACAGCTGCTGATACTCAAGAACTTGTTGCGTTCAAACACGTCCAAGAAGAACTGTCAATCAGCACGGATGGATTATTGCTGAGAGGAAGGAGGATAGTCATCCCTCACCGACTACCACAAGGAGTTATCACAAAGGACACAGAGGAGTAGTAGCCACCAAGAAAGCACTCCGGGAACACATCTGGTTCCCCTCACTCGATCAAATGGTGGAGGCCACATTTAAGGACTGCGCCTCATGTCAGCTAGTGAGTCGTGACGAACCGCCGGCCCTTCTGCAGATGTCTGAACTACCAGACAGGGTGTGGCAACAAGTGGCTATTGACTTTTTTGGTCCGTTGAAATCGGGCAGATATATCATCGTCATTATGGATTAATACTCTTGCTTCCCCATTGCGCATCAAATATCCTCCACCAAAGCGACGGCTGTCATCCCCGTCATTGATGAAACATTTGCGGTATGGGGAATCCCCACGGGAGTAAAAACAGATAATGGACCAACGTTTAACAGCCATGAATTTGCCAACTTCAAACATTGGAAGATTACTCCTTTATGGCTTCAAGCCAATGGCATGGTTGAACGATTCATGGGGACCCTCAAGAAGACGGTTCAGCAAGCGGAACTCGCCCACCGTGACATCCAGCAAGCATTGAATGAAGAATTGAGGGCGTATCGGACCACACCGCACAGTACCACGAACCAATGCCATGCCACTCTGATGCTCGGGCGAGTCCCCCGCACGTGGCTGTCTATTTTAAACACCGTCATGCAATCTAGAACTGTGACCACTGATCATGATACCCTGGTGAAGCTGGACCAGGAAAAGAAATCAAAGATGAAAGACTATGCTGATCAACACAGGCATGCGAGACAGACTGACCTTCAGGAAGGAGACTGGGTGCTGGTGAGGCGTGACTGCAGAACAAAGGCAGACAGTCGATACCTCACACACCCACTGCGAATCTCCAATCGGAAAGGAACTATGATCACAGTTGAATCTGAAGGCGAACGGATAACCCAAAACGTATCCTATTTCAAAAGATGCAATCCCTCTACTCACACTGGAGTCCAGGACTATGACTCCAGCACAGATTTGGCGGGCCAAGGAGGAAACACTGATGGAGTGCGTCCCAGCTCAGTGAGACGTGAAGATATCAGGGACCACCGTACTTTCGAACAGGCGCAAACCTGCCATCCACGACGAACAACCAAGTGACCTGCTCGACTCATTGAAGAACTCTGAGAGACTGTAAGCATCATTATACAAAAGTGGGAGGTGTCATGTCGCCCTTCCCTGACCCGGATAGTGGAACAGGGCAGGCAGAGGCGGAAAGGGCGGGGGCCCAGAAGTACGGGGAATCCAGCAGTAGGGATACAGCAGAGCTTGAATAAAGAAGCTATCCCAGAGCTCCACTGTACGAGTCTTCCTTGGGGGTGCCAGAGTACACTACACTTAGCAGTCAGCAGGGCCTGTCAGTAGAGCTTCAGAGAGAGTTGAAGTAGAGTAGAAGCAAGAACACTTAAAGAACAGATCCTGCCACAATAATCTGCACAAAGATGTAATGGCATCAAAGGAGTTCCTGGATAACATTTCTAAAGAAGCAGTTTTTCGAGATTACTCAGAATACCTCACAATAGCTAGAGAAATTAGAGACTCATTCCAGCATCACAAACATTCTGCAGAGCCACATTTGATTCTAGTTAGGTCAAAAGATTATTGAATCAAAGCAAAAGCAGTTTCAAAGGTGATTAAGCTAAAATAAACAAGACAGACGATAGGATCTTCACAAACACATCTTTTGAAACTGCAAATTATCCCTTAATTCAGTGAAAAGGGAGCCTATGCCTACCTAATTCAGCAATCCAAACCAAAAGATTAGGCAAGAGGGAAACTTTATACCTTCTTTGAAACCTCTGTTAGTCAGGAATTGTTTGTTAACACAAAAATGTATGAAAGAGATTTTTCAGAATTTGAGTTGCAGAATTTGGATAGGTTGCCCAGAAATGAATCTATGAGAAGTAGAAAGGAACCAGCTATAACTTGGAGGCTATATCTGAAAGAGTTTTAGTAAATATGAGTGATGGATACACAACACAATGTAATCACAAACTCATATATAATTCATGTGAGGATAATAGTGGTAGAGACCTGTCTAACTGTCTCTAGGGGAAAGCCTCTCAAGAATGACCATCAAATAAAGGGCAAAAACCATGAAATACAATATAATTTTGCAAATTTAAAATGATAAGGATTAGAAAATGAGAGAAGTTGTTGATGTTTCGAGGTAACAGATGGCGCAGATGTGGCATTTAATGTCAATGGCTGAGAACTTTAGAAAACAATGGGCAGTAATGACAGGACTAGAGTATAATGATCCTGTGATAGTTCTACTTCAGGAAACTTTTTTATGCAAGCTACAGACTTGTTACTACAACTAGATAGAGCAGTATTTTATTTATTTTCTACTTCTGCAAAACGTTTTAGAAAAGGTGTCAAACTACTGATTTCATACATATAAGAAGGAAAAATGGATATGGGTCAAATCTAAGAGTCTAGACTTTTTTTAGGTGGTTCAAAATCCATTATGGAAACATTAAAAACAACTCCGAACCTACATGCACTCTGGCAATGGAATTGGAGGAGAGGATATGCCTAAAACATTAAGGACTATTGCTAACCAGGGGTGGCTCTGCGCTAGGCAGAGGAGTGTCACATCACTGCTACTACCCAGCAAAGGCAACAGTAAAAAATAAAATTATAATAAAATAATGTTCTTATCATTTTATTTTACAATGTTGCATCTAATGGGTAGCTGAGTTATGGAGCAGGGCCAGTGTTGCATTGGGAAGAAGTGATGGGCACTGCTTAGTGTGCATGTCTGTTTGGCCATTTGTCTTAGGAAGGTCAAACCGGCATGCACATTTAGCATTTCTCCAACTGGAGCTGTGTTGCACAGCTGGGTGGAGAACACAGAGGTGCCCATGCCCTGTCCGAGCAGCAAACCAGGCTGCTCAGCCCATGCCAGCATTTCTCTCATGATGGGTAATAGCAATATACAAAAGTTAACATTACTCAACTCTGGCGAGAGCAGACCCTTCAGATCAAGGAAATACTTGTACAGTGGTGTGGCACAAATCATCAACTGGAATTGATTTGACTAATTACCTCAATGTAGGCTACATGGTGAGGCTCATACAAACCCTTATTGCTTTTATGACAATGACTCAATTAGAATAACAAAGTATACAAAAACATTACAAAATAGCTTTTACTGGTTTTCATAATTCATGTCCCTGTTGTCAGGATCAATATTAAGACCACGATTACTCATCTTTATTTCAGGCCTCATTATGAATACCATGACAAATTGACTGGTAAATTCCGCCACCCCAGAGCTACCCAGAACCTGGTTACCAGTTACACCGAGGGTGCAGTTACCAACCCAGTACCAGTGAGCCTTAGGTGTCAAGTTAGATGTCAGGAAATAGCAGAATTTGTCATTTTAGTCCTGGGTTCAATGATTATTTCTCATTTGTACACGGTATTTCACCCTGAAGCTGTTGTATTCTTCTAGTGCTTGTGCCTTTAAGGGTACATGGTGCAGGCCAGGAACGTTAAGGGTATTGGTGTGAGATTTCTAGGTGGACAGTTGACTGAGCGAGCGAATAGGTACCAGTGTTGGTGGTACAGTGCTCTTGACAAATCAATCCCTACAATCTTCCTCAGAGACTAGCTTCTTAATACTGGTCACAAGCAACGCTTGATGGAGGACAAGCATCCTGCACCACCAACTCCCTCCTGAACCCATGCAAAGCTTCGGAAAGAAATGGATAATTTTTTATACTGCGCTAACACAGGATGTGAAGTGAGTTGATGCATTACAAGAGGTATTTATTGGAAGTCCACTTTAAATTATAATTTTGGTGGCCTGGGACTAGTGTTTGAGGACGTACATTGTAAACGGACACTGCTCATGCAGACTACCTATTATTCCACTTGAGGGTGTAAAGTGGGCCGGAAACATATAATGGAAAGAAGAAGCGTCTACTGGTATGTTCCAAAAATAAGTTTATTTAGGCACTGCTGCTGTTCACAAGAGTACACCTGTCTTCAATGAAGCATAACAGTTGAATGCCTAATTCAACTGCTAAATGCTCCAACGAAGAAAAGTACCAGAAGCGACATAAACATGAACATAAACATGTTTGTAGGTGCGCACACCAGTGATAAGGAACACCTTTTCCTGAGTAATCTGAAAGGAGAGATACCCGTAGTGGTATGTGGTGTAACAAGGTACAACCTTAATTTCTTTCTAAGAAAAGGTTCAACAGAAAGATTACATGCAGGTGCTAACTGAACTCCTTCCTTAATAAATCTTTTAATCCTTTCATTGAGACCATTTGAAGAAGGTGAATATAAATTATAAAGCAACCTTGAGATGATTGATATCATGAGCAGTTAAAAAATCTTGCATCATGGAAGAACAAAAATGTGAACCATTATCAGTAACAATTTCTCTAGGAGAACTTTCATATTTGAAAACTCTGGAGAGAAAACTAATAACTGAAAAGGTATTGGGGATGTCACAGAAGTCAAAATCCACACATTTAGAGTAGTAATCAATGAGAGTAATGATGTATTTTTTATCTTGAGGTAATAAGTCGAAAGGGCCAGCAAAGTCAGTATCGAGTTTGACCCATGCCTCTTCAGGTACAGGTACAGCATGTAATGGAAGTTTGGTGGACTTCCAGTGTTTGTCAGAAAGAAGACAAGTATTGCAATTATTAATCCATTGCGTCACGTCTTTATCTAAAACGGGCCACCAAAAATGTTCCTTTAATTTTCTAGAGGTGGCACCTACACCTAAATGTCCCTCATTTGCACTTTGCAATAGTTTGAAGCGAAGGGATACTGGAGGAATACATTGATGACCTCGTAAAATGACATTGTTGACAATGGCAAGTTCATCAGAAACTAGGGCAGACAAATTTAGAGGAGCAGGAACAGAACGTACCTTGGACCATCCTGAATTAATCATATTTATTACAGCTTGGAGTGTGGAGTCATATTTGTATGCCTGAACCCAAACAGATTGTGATAAAGTGAGAGATGAAAATAAAGACTCTTCAATATAAGCAACAACACATTCTATATCATCAAATTTAGGGTCAGAGAGATTCTCTTCCAATGGGAATCTAGAAAGGCAATCTGTCCTTACATTGCGTCAACCAGATATATGTTGTATAACACAATTATATTCATGCAGTCTGGATTAAATATGAACCAGTCTTGCTGATGCTTTGCTAGTGCTATTTCCATTGAGTAAATGAAGGAGGAGTTTGTGGTCACTAAAAAGATTAAAATGAGGACCCCAGATAAAACGCTTACATTTTTCAACGGCCCAAGAGCAAGCGAGAGCTTCGCTTTATATTGTGCTGTAGTTATTCTCAGCAGTAAAAAGAGTTCTGGACACAAAACCTATGGTATGTTCCTGGGAACCAAACCACTGGCAAAGTACAGCACCTACACCATATTGACTGGCATCAACAGAAATGTGACATTTAACACCTGGAGTAAAAGAAGTTACTGCAGTAGCTTCAGTGATGACCTTTTTGATGAGATTGAATTTGACAGTTTCTTTAAAAGAACAAGTAGACGTTGTACAATTTGAGAATAACTTTGAATAAACCTTGAATAATATTCAGTAATTCCTTAAAATGATTTTAAGGAATCTTTATCTGCAGGAATGGGAATATTAGAAATGGCTTGGGTTAATGACCCTTTAGGTTTTATACCAGAAGAAGAAATTGAGTGACCTAAATAGTCAACCTCTGTTTTAAAAAATGTACATTTATCCCTGCATAAAGTAATGCCAACACCTTTGAAACGGGAAAGCACTTCTTTCAGGGTGTGAATATGTTCACTCTTGTTTTTTTGAAAAATAAAAATGTCATCTTGGTAAACCTGAACATACTTAATGTATTTTATCAAATAATCCATACATTTTGAAAAACACTGGCCGCATAGGCCAGGCAAAAAGGTAACCTTAGATACTTAAATGGTCCAAAGGGAGTGATGAAAGTGGTTAAGTCAGTAAATTGGGGTGACAAAGGAATTTGGTGATATGCGCTGCGGAGATCAAGTACAGTGAAATATGTAGATCCACTTATGCCAGTCAAAGATCTTGTATTTTGGGAATGGGATGACAATCTACAATTATGTTCTGGTTAAGTGAGCGTAGATCAGCACACGAACGGAAACTTGAATCCTTTTTTCTTACAATAAAGATCGGACTGACCCATTGTGAAGAATCAATATGTTCAATTATTCCTTCAGCAACCATTTTATCAAGTAATTTTCTAAGATCATCCCTAACACTTAATAGAATGGATCTAAGCTTGTGTGTGTTAGGTATGACGTCAGGTTTGAGTTTAATAAGATGTTCTAATTGTTTGATTTTTCCTATGCAAGTACTTAAAACTTCTGGAAATTCTGAAATGATATCATTAATGAGTCGTTCAAAGTCCTCTGAAAATAAGGAAATTGAAACCTCATTGATTTGATTGGGGTTCCGTGACCCAGGAACTCATTTCAAACCCATCTTGGCAGGATCTTGCCAAACAATGATGTTCTTTCCCTTTATGGCAACATACATTTTAGTATAAATGCATCTACCAAGACAAATACAATTAGAAAAGAAGAAACCCAACATATCTATGTCCTTGTCTTTGTAGGCTTTGGGAATAAAAGTTAAGCTTTGTAAATCAACAGAAGAGGACCAAAATGTTTCAAAAACAATGTCAGAAATTATGGTTACAGGTGTGCCAGAATCGGTAATTAAGACACTTATTACCAATTAAAACTTCACACATGGGATCTTTATCAACAGATAAAACAATCTTCTGAGGAAGGTCTTGTGAGATTAAATCTACAGTATTATTTTTCAAACCTCTGTTAAGACTCACCAAGAGAAGTAATATTGGAATCAGAATGATCCTGGGATGAAACTGAACTAACTTGAACCTTCTGTTTACTCCTAGAAACAGTGTGAAAATGTCCCATTCTCTGACAATTAATGCATTTTTTTTACCAAAGTGAGACTTGGACCACATCTATAACAAACAATGTTTGTTCTATTAGGGAAACAGTTAGAAAATGTGTTTTAACAGCAATATCATTGACTGTGGTATCACTTTGAATTAAATTAACAGGTGAGACATTTTCACTTGAAATACATTTTGAGGAGATGATAGCTCTCTCAATACTCTTGGCCATGTAGATCACTTCAGATAATGTTGGATCTCTGCAATTGAGAATGCGTCCCTGTATTTTTCAATGAAAACAAATGTAAACAAATTGTTCTCTTATGTACATGTCAAGAGAAGCACCACATTTCATTGCAATCGTGCTTTTTGCTTCATAAAGTTGTATCTTTCCAACATTACATTAGGTTGTTCTAAAACCTTCTTTTTTTTTTTTTTCTTTATTTCGGCATGAATGCCATAAAAAAAGCAGTTCAGAATACATACAATAAAACCATATTAAAAACTGTACAGGGTGGAACATAAAACCATTCATTAAGAACAATTCGTTTTTGTAGGGGACAATTATAAACAACAGCATAAAAATTCTGCAGTGGACACCTCATTAATTGATTGAAAGGAAATTTTGGCAGTATTATCTATTTACAGTCGATAGCCCAATTTTTTCCTTTGGAAAAAGATACAATGCAAAAATCTACTACCTTCTTATTAAGTCTGAGTAGCATCTGCATAAATATTCCATCTTTCACTATCTCCAGAAGGTAGAATTATTGTTGTAAGATTGTCAAATACTTGACAACCAGCACTGCCAAGTTGGTTATACAAAATAGCTAGTTTGCGTTTAGGTGAAAATTCTTCTGTGTAGCAATTAAATATCTTTCAAAACTGTGAAACCATATTTTCCATGTCTCTTGTGGTTTTCCACTGTTTGGAAGAAAATGATTTAAGTGAAAAATGTGTTGATTTGAAGCCATAGTTATTAATTTGTGCACAAAGTTCTAAGAAAATGGCCCAAAAGACCAAAAATCAGTCAAATATGTAAACTTAAAAACAAATGTCACAATATGAAATAATTCCAATAAATACCTGTTTTACCCTTCTTTTTTATATATGTGATGAATTCTAAGCTGTAAAATTTGAGCAGTAGCGCTGTAAAAGCTGTTATTACAATTTTCAGAAACGTGGAAAATGCTGATGTGAACAATAAGACTGCTGAAATTCCGACCGTAGTAAGGGAAAGCGAAACAGCCAAATTAAACTAAATAAAGCAGGTACATCAAAATGTACGCTACGTTGTGTGATGAAGAACCACAATCAGGGATGACAGCTGGGATGACAGGTTAAGTTGCGTGACGTGTAATCGCGTTCTGTAGTGAGCAAGGGGATGCTATGTGCAGGCGGAACCACCAAACAGCACAAAATCCTGGAAAATGCGGATTGAAAGTGAAGAAAAAGAAAGAGTAACAGCAGGAAACAGCCGACAGTTTCTGACTCATATAGAGAGAATGAAATCTCTTTAGTTGAAGTGAAGTCCTAAAGTAGCTTCAAAAAGGGAATTCTACAAAACTGGTGAAAAAGCTGCTCCAATTGTCGCCAATTGTAAAGTGTGCCAGAATCATATAATGGAAAGAAGAAGCGTCTTCTGGTATGTTCAAAAATAATTTTATTTAGGCACTGCAGTTGTCCACGGGAGTATGTCTGTCTTCAATGAAGCATAACAGTTGAATGCCTAATTCAACTGGTAAGTGCTCCAACGAAGAACAGTACCACGAGCGATATACCTTCAAACATAAACATGTTTGAAGGTGCGCACGCCAGTGATAGGGAACACTGAAACAGAAGTATGAGTATACAGAATGCTGACATGTAATAAACAATGAAAACAGACTATTTAACAATGAAGAAAGCCCATTACAGAGGGTCCTGTCACCAAGGAGCCATCAGGCATGCAAACAAAGAATTGTGATGCGTACCACGTCAACAGTGTGTAGGAGTCACGCTCAACCAGCTAACTTAAGGAAGTTGTTACATACATACATGTTTACTTGTGTGTATGGCATCGTAAACTACTGACACACAAGGAGGATGTCTGTACTCATCATGCACGCTTATGTGTATGTACAGCCATGACATTTGGAGGAAGTCAGCCTCAAGAACAGTGTTTTTCAGCGGCATCCAGTACTATTAGTGAGTAGTGAATTGAACTGTCTTTATTTAGTGTTCGGTTGGTTTACTGTTCTCATTCCATATGTACTAACATGTTCTTGGCCATGCCCTGGAAGGTTTGAATCTAATTTTCAACTTTCTGCATTTTAAATATTATTTGCAAACATGTCTTTCACCAATATGTCCCTGCCTCCAGCTTTCCTCTTAGTGAAAGGAGAACCCCTGTTGCCATGGAAAAAATAGAACTTATTTGACTCCAACCTTGTGGCGATTGGGGGGGAGTTCTCTCCACACGGGAAGCAGGCCCTATTGCTTCACAACCTTGGCGTAGAAGGACCTAATATTTATGACAGCATTGATGAACTGCCCATTGGTAATGGAGAAGGAGAACCTTTGTATGTTTTCGAGATGTCCATGAAGATGCTGGCCAATATTTTGGGCAACAAAAAAAATGTAGTACTGGAACGTCACAAATTATTTATTCGAATTTATGAACCAAATGAGAACGTGGATAATTATGTAGTGGCATTCAAAAAATTGACTCCCACATGCGAGTTTGGGGATTTGGCTCTATCACTTGTAAGAGATCAACTAGTGAGATGTACGAACAGTTACAGAGTGGAAGAGAAGCTCTTGTCCAGAAATCCAACACTTAAAGAGGTGATTGCTATTGTGGAAGGCATAGAAAACACCTCTGGTTGGGTAAAAGAGATGAGGAATAATACTCTAGTGATGGACAAAAGTGCTTTAGTAATGGACAAAAGTGTTACGCAGAGCAGGATTCATGAAGTAATGGTGGAGGAAATGCAACAGGCTAATGAAAGACATATTTTGAAGGTGTCACTTGGAGTGAAACCAAACATGATGATTGAGCCGTTGAAAGAAGAATTGAGTAGAGTCCTGGATATTGGAGTTATAGAAGAGATTGAAGACTCAGAGTGATTTGCGACAGTAGTTCTAGCACCTAAGGATGGTGGTAAGACCATTAGGATGTGTGGACTTGCGCGGTCTCAATGAGTAGATTTGGGTAGACCAACAGCCTCGCCCCAATATTTCTGAGTCCATTAGTGTGCTGAATGGAGCTAAGATTTTTTGTGTTTTGGATCTCTCATCAGCCTTCCATTAAGTTAAATTGCATCAGGAGTCAAGGCAATTGACCTCTTTTGTGATCCCTTTGGAAAAAGTACTGTTTTAAGAGGATGCCATTTGGTTTAGCCTCTGCAGTGACCTGCTTCAAAAGGATCATGAAATTGGTGATTTGTGACCTGATTAATGTCCTCCATTTCCAGTATGATATTTTGATCTACAGCAGAGATGAAAGGGAGAATGAAGTTGTTTTAAGGAGAGTGTTGGGGAGCTTGAGAGAAAAGGGGCTGACTGTGAAGACACAGAAATGCCGAATTGGGGTGATGAAGAGTATTATCAAGGCTCCCACCCCGATTGACAAGTCAATCGTGGGACTTGCTGAATTTTACACCAAGCTCGTGAAAGGATTTGCTAGTGTAGTAGAACCCATTAGACTTACATTGAAGAAGGGAGTGCATTTTAACTGGACTAAAGAGTGTGAGGAGGCTTTTAATAAAATGAAGGCTCGGGGGCGTGGCTTGGACGCTGACCAAGATGGTGGCGTAGCGCAGCAGCTCCAGCGCCAAACTCCGTACTTCGGCACATTCCGGCAGCCCTGTGGAGTTTTGCCGGGTTATGGACCTTGCTTCACAGACCGGAAAATGAGGAGAGCCTAGCGCCCTCATTGTTTCCCGGTTTTATTCGATATTGGCGAAGTTGCTAGAGGATGCCGATTCTGGTGCTCGCGGCCGCCATTTTGTGTTCTAATCGCGACTTTTGAAGACGATCGACCCTGACCGGCCTGTGCTGCTCGGAGGAGGCATGCTCGACTTCCAGAGGTCTTAGCCCACATTTACTACAGCTGGTGAGCCCCCAACGAACGTTGGTTATTTTTCTTCTGGATTTTTTTCCTCAGATATCACCTATCTGCTTTAACAGGCGCCATTTTGATTTTCTTGCTGACTGAACTCCCTACTGCAAAGCCTCTTCTTTCGCCCTCCCTACTTATGTAGCTATGGACTTTGATAACTGTTATTGTAGGCATATTTTCAAGCCTGTTTTTTCACGCTTTCTTATAATGCAGTATACTGCTCACCATTGGCTGGAATTCTTTCTTCAAGATGATACTCTTGATGCTCACAGCTCCTTTCTTTGCACGCTTCTCCTATTCTCTCCTTCAGCATGACCTCACCAGGGGAAACATCAATTTACTTTCTGCGATCCCAAACTAACTCCTGCTGGTTTGTTACCAATTGCTGCTTCTCTACAATTACATCTCGCGACGTGCATGTAGCATCTTCGCATTTGTTCACCAACACATTCAGCTCTGTTATCACAGGATATATCAACATCCTCCTTTGAACATCATTTGACTTTGCAGACCCTGTTTTTCTTCCTTTTGGTCAGTGTTGTTTGGTGAACTTTACCTCCCCTTTTAGGAGCGCTTGCTGTTTCCTCTTCCTCTTCTTTGGCCCATTGCTTCCTCTCAACAACGTATCTGAGGTTTTCATGGGGAAAGTCCGTAATTTGAAGCTCACAACTACATCTAAAATACCTGTTGGCTCAGATTCCGACTCCCCTTCCCAGGACATGGGGGACGGCATACCTTCAAAATCTGACTCAACGCATGGAGCAATTCCTAAAGTTCAAGCTGGAGGCAAGTTGCCATCCTCCTTAACTTCCTCTAAACGCCTTCTCCGGGGAGTGCCTCCTCCTCATCTTCCATGGATCTCATTTTGGAGGAGTTGCGTGCTTTTAATTCCTTTATGGAAGCCACCACTAAAAATATGCAGGCTATGCTGGAGAAATGGACATCTTTGGACTCGAGAGTCTCGTCCCTGGAACAAGCCACTGACTCTTTGCGGTCCTCTTGTTCCCACATTCCGTCATTGGAGGCGGAGATAATGTTACTTAAGCGTCAAACAGAGGATTTGGAAAACAGAAACCGTAGAAACAATCTATGCCTTTACGGCCTTCCGAAACTTTCAGAAGGGTCTAACCCCACCACCTTCTTCCAGTCCTTTCTTGCCAAGATCTTAGACGCTCCTGCCTTCTCTTCAATCAACATCCAACGAGCTCATCGTCTTGGGCCTAAGATTGCTACTAAGCCTGGAGGTGTCATTATGTTGTTTCTGTAATACACTGACCTTCTTCAGGTTCTCTCAACTGCCAAGCTCAAGAAACAAATCATTTGGGAAGGTCACCGTCTTTATCTTTCTCAATACGTCTCCAAAGCCACCGCTGACCGGAGGAAGAAATGAGACTGCAGCTTCGAGCCATTACTGCTAGATATGGCCTTCTGCATCCCTGCCTTTTCAAAGTTACATATAAAGAACGCACGACCACGTATGAAGATCCTGCAGTCCTACAAGATTTTCTTTGACAGCTTGGCCCTGATGCTATGGATTTATCTAGACCTGGCTCTTAGGATGTCTTAATTTTTTGATCTCATTATAATGTGATTTTGATGTTTCTCTTTTTGATGCTCCTGTTATGACTTATCCTTGTCTTCCATTATAAATGTCATTTATTTTTATGTTTCCATATTGTTCAAATTAGTGGTACTTCGTGTTTTTCTTTGGTACTTGTATTTATTCTTATGCCTTTCCTATTTTACAGATGTTCCCCCTTCCTTCCTCATTCTGTTACATCACACTGTCTCCAAGTGCTGCCTTTGGATCTTTGGATTTTTGGTAATGGAGGTCTGGTGTTCGTTCTGGTTGCTCCCGCCGTCACCATCCCCATCCTTGTTTGCGTTTTCTGTTTTCGTAAGTATGTCGCTCAGTCGTTCGTTTTGGACATGTACTGTCTTCTTGTTCGTTTTTGTTTCTGTCCTTTTTCTTCCTCACCCTTTTCTACTCTTGAAGTATTTTCAAATATTCTGTTCTTTCTTTTCTCTTTCTCTTCTATGTCTTCTTTTTCTTTTCCTTCTTCGCTTCTCTCTCATCTTTTCACGATGCTGTACAATCTTTACTTTCGCTCCTCTCAATTTTTCTTCTCTTTTTACCATTCTACTACTTCCAATTTCACCCTTTTCTTCACATCTTCAATCTTCTCTAAGTTTTTTGGCTTTCCATGAGCATGTTACTCTCTTTATCACTAGATTTTCACTTTTCTCAATTCTTTTAATTTATTTCTTATGCATTAATAAGCATGTTGCTGTTTGTTGTTTTTCTCAAATGTTCCATTCCGTGTAACGACATGGAACGCTAAGGGATTAAATAATCCCATTAAAAGGCAAAGGGTTCTTTCACATTTAGCAAGACTTAAGACTGATATTGCCCTCCTTCAGGAGACTCATTTCGCTGAGGTAGAGGCTCTAAAGCTCAAGCGTTGTTGAGTGGGTCATGTTATTTGTTCTCCTACGGCAACTAGGAAAAATGGTGTTGTAATTTTGTTGCATAAAAAGTTGAATGTCTCCTCCATTACTCATGAATGCAATGGTGATGGCCGTTGGGTTATTGTTACATTACTCATAGATAATATTCCTCTCACCCTTTTTAATGTGTATGCCCCTACTGGAATCGACAGGTCCTTTTGGCCCTCTATCTCTACCAAGCTGTCCTCCCTCTCTGGGGACTACGTACTTCTCGGAGGAGATTGCAATCAGATTGTTGACCCCTTCCTTGACCGACAGTCAAAAGTCAAATTTGGCCCTTCTAGGATGCACACTCAATTTGTAAATTCTTTTCAAAACAATGCTGTAGTAGATATATGGAGATTGTGTAACCCAGATGTTAGAGGATACAGTTTCTTCTCCCCTCCTCATCAATCCCAATCCCGCATTGACCATATTTTCCTTAGTAAATCCCTGTCCCAACATGCTATCCGCTCTGAAATTGGCTCCATACTGCTCTCTGACCATGCTCCAGTTTTTGTGGATCTTGACTTACCCCCATTTTCTCCCCATGCTGGCAGATGGCGTTTTAACAATGCTTTGCTTCTGGAACCCACTTTTTGTACCGAATTTACCGCCTTTGCCAAGGAATTTTTTCTCTTAAACCACTCCCCTGATTCCCCTTTTGTTATGGTTTTGGACTCATTTTAAGTAGCCTCTAGGGGTTATATTATCAATTTTGTGGCTAGGCGGAAGAAACTCCGAGAAGCTAAGTCAGAGGAAATCTTAGCTGAGATTAAAGCTTTGGAAGTTGCCTATTATGCTTCTGAATCTGAATCTTCCCTTAAAACACTTATTGAAGCAAAAATCTCATTTAATAAATTCAGAACCGACGCTGCCTCTAATATCTTGCTGAAATGTAACTCCAGATTTTACAGAGGTAAGAATAAAATGGGAAAACTTCTGGCCAATTATTTAAAGATACGAAAGGAAAGTACAAAGATTGAATCTATCAAGACTTCTTCTGGAGAATCTACATTCAGGATAAGGACATCCTCGCTGAGTTTGTCACATTTTAAGATAATCTTTATACTCCTGAAAAGATACAGAGGCCTGCTGAACTCCTTTCCTATTTTCACTCTCTTCCCTCTCCTCCGGTTTCCCATGTTGATTTTCATTCCCTGGAACAAGACATTTCACTCTCCGAAATCTCCAATGCTGTTTCTAAATTAAGTCATGGTAAATCTCCGGGTCCTGACAGATTTATTATTGAATTTTATAACCACTTTGCCTCTCTTCTTCTTCCTAAACTTTTACTCTTATTCCAAACCTTCCTTGGAGCGGGTTCCTCAAGTGGTTCTTTCCAACAGGCTTTAATTTGTTTGATCCCAAGGAGGATAAAGATCATTCTTTATGCAAAAATTATAGACCACTATCCTTAGTTAATACTGATTATAAAATTCTAGCCAAGATACTAGCGTTACGCGTAGATCCCCTCTTACCAGATCTCATTGGTCCTGAGCAGTCAGGATTTGTCAAAGGACGTCTATCCTCTGATAATTCCCTTGTCTTCCTCAACATACTCAGTAAGGCTCCCTATTTGGCTCTTCCCTTCGCAGCTATATCATTAGATGCGTAGAAAGCCTTTGACAGGATTGGGTGGGACTTCATGTTTCAGGCTTTACATTGGATTGGCATCCATTCCAAATTCATTTCTATTGTTTCTTTACTTTATTCCGATCCTCAGGCCTCTATATTTGGCAACGGGATGTCCTCAGACTATTTCTCTTTACATAGGGGTGTTCCCCAGTGTTGCCCCCTTTCCCCCTTACTTTTTGTGTTAGCCTTAGAACCTTTCCTTACTAAAATCTGTCTGGACAATGGTATCTCTGGTTTTCAATTTGGTTCCCATCAGGTTAAGCTCTCGGTTTATGCTGATGATTTTCTTTTTTATTGCTCCGATCCTATTACATCTATTCCCGCCTTTCTTCAGCAAGTCTCTTCTTTCTCGGCAGTTTCAGGTTATCGCTTAAATGTTGATAAGTGTGAAATCTGTCCTTTGAATCCTCAAATATCATCGAGCCTTTTCTTTGAAACAATCAATTCGCTGGTTTTCTTCTGATCTTCCTCATTATCCTCCTGTCTGGTTGAGTATGGAATCCACCTTCATTTCTCTATTTACCTTTCGCGAATTCATGTCCTTTACATCTTCCTTAACTCGCCTCCGCAGGCCTGTCATTTCTCATTCTCGGAATCTACTTCTACCATTTCTATCCTCATCTTACCCCTCCCTTCTTTCCATCTACGAACAACTGATCTGGAACAATTCCCTCCTCAAAATCCGTAACCGCACCATCTTTTGGAAAACTTGGCATTCTCGAGGAATATGTTGGATTTCTCAATTACTCTCTCAGGGTACTCCTCTCTCCTTTCAGGAACTTCAATCCCTCTTCTCATTGCCCGCTTCTGCCCGGGCACAGCACGCTACCCTTCTTCCCGTCTTGATCTCCTATCTTCGCTCCCTATCACCTTCCAACGATGTTCCTTTAGGCTATAGATCCACTTCCCTATTATTGGAAGCTTCTCCTTCTGCATCTGCTCTGTATAATTCTTTCCGCTTTATTAATGATAGACTAAAATCTTGTATTTAGATTGCCTGGGAATTGTTTTTTTCTCAGAATTGGCCTGTACCTTTTTGGGATAAATTATGGACTAAACTTCATAAAACCTCTAGAGCTGCTAATACTACCCAAACTTTATATTTCATTTATAACAGAACTTTATTTACCCCACTGGCACATCCCGTTTTTCACCAGAAACTCCCTCTACTTGTTGGTCTTGTCCTTGCTCCTCTGCAGACCTCAAACATATGCTGTTTGACTGCCCTCCTACCTCCCAGTTCTGGCAACTAGTTTGGAAGCAAATACAAAAAATGTTCCACTTCCAGGTTCCCTTTTCCCCTACACTAGTTTTTCTAGGTTCCCTCTCACCGGAACTTCCTCTTTCTCCCAATCACTATCTTTTACTCGACCTCTTCATAGCTGTAGCTTTCCATACCATCACTTCAAACTGGAAACAAGCTGTGAATATTTCCTACCAATCTTGGTGGAATGCGGTCTGTTTTCATCATTGTCTGGATACCAACTATGTATCCCCCATATCCCTGGCTATTAAACGTGACCTGATTTGGCTTCCCTTGGTAACATACCTTTCCTCCTCTGCTCCTGTACATCCTTCTCCTGATCCCACCACAGTTGAAGTACGTAAACCCCCATGATTTTCTCAATACCCGATTGCTGTAATTATTAAGTTTCAATATATTGTATTTCACCTTTCATTTGTACTCACATGCTATTGTTCATAATTCCTCATGCTTGTTATGCTTGCCTTCCATGAGAATTGTTAATGTATTGTTTATTTTATATATCTATTTACTGTAACTCTTACTCACCCCTCCCCCTCCTCTCCTCCCTCTTTATTTTTTTCAATAAATCAAACTTAAAAAAATAAATAAAATAAAGGCTCAGATTGGGAAGATGCACACCTTGAAGCATTTTGATACCAAACATAAAACAATCCTGACCACCAATTGTAGGGCCAAGGTATTGGGAGCTGTGTTATCCCAAATGGTGTAGGGGAAGAGAGAGCAGTCGCCTTCGATTCAAGTGCACTCAAGGGTTTAGAGGGACATTATTCATGTATTGAGAGAGAGGAGTTAAGTATATATTGGGCAATCAAACATTTTACGTATTTTTTGTGGGGCATTCCTTTTTTTATTAAGGACAGGTCACAGACCCTTAGTACAGGTCTTTTCTTGTTGACAGAGTGAACTTCTCACTCTCAGACTCTGGCAGTGGACTGAGGGATTAGAGGAGCTCAACTTCCAGGTGCAATATCTGCCAGGGTCTGCAAATAAATCAGCTGGCTGTTTGTCACTGTTGTCTTTGGAGAATGAGGATAGTGAAATAGGGGTGGAGGGTGTGAACTAGAGAACGGAGAATACTCTCTCAGAGGAGGATTCGTCCAGGAGTTTGGACGAAAACACACTATTTCCTACACTAAGGTCATTTATGGTGAAGGGGTGGCCAGAGTATAGGCCATTAGACCAGGATTTGAGGACGTACTGGTCAGTGAGAGATGAACTGACATTCTGTCATGGTAACCTTATGAAGGGTGACAGGGTGATACTTCCCTGTAGGCTGAGGAACAAGATCGTAAACCTTGACCACGAGAGGCATTTTGGAAGGAGTCTGACCAAGGCTCATTTGAGGGAGAGATATTGGTGGCCAGGCATGGACAGAATGGAAGAACAGGTGGTTAAGGAGCGTCATATCTGTTCTGTCAATGACAAAAAACGTGTAACCAATTCTACTTCTTTGCCTCCGGATGCAGTACCAGATGAACCTTGGTCAAAGGTAGGTCTGGATGTTATGGGTCCCTTTGAGTTGTTATCATCTGGGGAGAGGTGTGTGCCCCTTTATGTTGACTATACTTCTAAGTGTGTAGAGGCTAGATGTGCGAGCTCTGCTAACTCATGGACGGTGTTAGGATTTCTCAGAGACATGTTTGTGAATGAGGGTGTGCCCAAAATCTAGTTACCGGTAATGGGGTGCAGTTTCTGTCACTAGAAATGCAAGATTTTTTGAAGGAACTGTGATTTGTGAATCAAAAACAGCCTCTTATATGCAACAGGCCAATGGTTTGGCAGAACAGACGAATAGTGTAGTGAAGGCTTGTGCACTAAGGGCACTAGAAACTAGGGTCTCTCTTAGGAGTGTGTTAAGGGAGATTTGGTGGGCACACTGCACCACCCCTAATTCCATATCACAAATGTCTCTCTTTTAGGATTTTAAGGGCAGTTTTGGCTAATTCCAAATTGAATCCTGTCTGGTCGTCTGCAAGGAAGAGAAAGATGTTGAATGGAAAGGAGAGGAGAGCCTCTCTTAAGGCTTATCAACAGAAGTATAAGAAAAGATATGATGAGAAACATTCAGTCAAACATAAGAAGTGGAATGTAGGTGATCTTGTGATGGTGAAGAAACCAAAGTGGGAGAGGAAGGGCTTAACAAGATTCACGGGGCCTTTTGCCATTTCGCCATAAAGAAAACTGTGGTGACGTTGGAAATGGGTAGTATATGGAGTACGTCCAGAATTATGAAGCATTCCAAAGGTACACCATCTGCTCACCTTGATGGTGACATGTTGGATGGGTATTTCTTAGAGGAAGTTGAGGGGATTGATCTGCAGAGATCCAGTTCAACAAGGTTCAGAAATGTGCCTGCACGTTTTAATGATTATGTTCTTTATTGATGCTTTTTCACATCAGTTTAACATTATTGGTTTTTTAGCAGTCTACCCTCACCTGAATGCAATAGTGCTACCTAAATATTATGTTTGCATTCATGTGCTTTGTTCTGTTGACTTTCCTACTTGTCTTCAACATTAATTATGTTGCAGTCATAGGTTATTTAGCTATGTTCTGTGTTACCACTTTTCTCCTAAATTCTCTTAGTTTTCAGCTGTATTTTATTATTATAAAGGGGGTGTATTGTAGTTTTCTACTGATGGCAACTTGAAGGGTACATGGAACATGTGAGGGTTCCAGGTGGATAGTTGACTGAGAGAGCTGGTTGATTACCAGCATTGGTGGTACTGTACTCTTGACAAATAGATCTCTACAATCTTCAGCATAGATCAGCATCGTAATAGAAGACCCATCTTCTCTTAGTGATTGAAGACTAAGGGCTCAATGTCAGGTATAGTAGAGTGGCCAAATAGTGGCCAAATAGTGATGATGCAGCATTTGGGTGGTTGCAGTAACATATTCTACCTTCCTCAGATGGAGGTTAGCATTCTTTGATTCAGTGTTGATTTTCCTCTGACAATGTCATAAGAGAACAATGTACTATTGTCGTTAGCTCAAAGAACAAAAAAGTGCAATGACCAGTTACCTTCACAAGAGGTGATTTATCAATTTCAGATATCCATGGATTCTCTACAAAACATCCTTTAACCGCATCGCTGCTGCAGCGATTTTTGCGCTGTGCGGCTGTATTCCCTTTTCCGCGATACATGACGAGCTCAGCTCGTCATCAGCACACGCCACCCGTGGTCTGAGCTGAGTTAGAAATTAGCATTAAAAAAAACTTGGAAATTTACTGAAAAACACAGGTTTCAGGGACATTATAGTTAGTTGCACATTTCACTCAGACAAAACCAGAGAAATTCGGCCGTTATAGTTAGTTTAGCTAACTATAACTCACTCCCCCGCAATGCAATCACTAAATTTGCGCGTGACAACATGAGTTGTTATTTATGTTAAATTTTGATCCTCTAGCTTGACTAATGGACCTTCTGGCAGAGAATTATCAGTTTTTTGCTTATCTCTGTATCTCTGTATATACCAGTTATATTGTTGTACTCAATAATGATCCCACTGAGAAAGCCGTATTTTAAAATGTATATATATATATTCATTCATTGAAAATGTGTTGAGAACTGATCCTTCTTTATCGCTGCATCTGTAACTTTGAAATTTGATTTAAGCTATATGAATTTATGTATCTCTTTTGCTCCTATATGACTTGCTTGATGAATGCATCCCCAGTATCATCTGATTTTAATCAACAGTAATGTATGGCTAGTAATAGTTACATTTCACTATTTGCACAATGGGTATTTTACCATGATCAATTGATTTTTGTTAATTTGTGCAATATTGGTAGTCCTGTTGATGGATTAGGATTTGGGCACTGGCTCCGGACTTTTTCTTGATTACGATCATAAAATATCTGTAATTTCCTTTCCAATTATTCTTAGCAATATGTCAACTCTGCTTAAACAACGTTTAATATGAATTGTTAAACTATTGTTTTTTCAATGAAAAGGATTGGACTTACTTATCCTTGCACATATGCATTATGCACTTTATAAATGACTTAGTCTGTTTTCCCTCTCTATGTGAAGGATGGGCGGGTCTAAATTGTTTCATGGTATTTATGGGTGGTATTTTTCCTAACACGTCATGTGATCAAGGCCGGGGAAACCCGGCTGAAACGCGTCATGTTGTGTGAAGGCTTGAATAAAATGCACTAAGAAAGCTTCAACCCTTTTGTGGTGGTCCGTTCCTGGTGTAGCAGTTCGCTGTGGAGGAGTTTGCTTTCTTTCCAGGATCTGGCTTTCATAAAAAATAAAATATACAACTAATTAATTAATTAATATTAATGAATAATACATTATTATTTAATTACAAATCAATTACTTCCCAACTTTTACCCTTATAAATACCACAATGTGGACATAAAATGTAAGTAAAAAAATTAGTAGGACCATTAAGATAGTTAAACATCAATTTAATAAATATTATTAAATACAAAATAATCATTAATGTATTATAATTAAATTACTTTCCACCCAATAATCCTATAAACTCACAAACCGCTACAGCACTAAGAATCACAAAAAATTATTAAATAAAATGTAATAACTACAAAAATGTCACAAATATATTAAAAAACATAAACAATAATTTTGGAAAAAAAATACATGATATACATTTAAAATGTACACTAAAATACAAAACAATAATTATAAAATGATATTTTAAACAACTATGGGGCTGAATTCGAAGCTGGGCCACCGTATCACTTTAGAGATGCCCGGCCAAAGGTCGATGGTTCTGACATCCCAATTTGGATGCCACCATCCGGAACCATCCATTCCATTTTGGCAGCTTGTGCAGCAGGTGGAAAAGTTCAGCAGCACAAGTTGCCAAAGTGAAATTGATGTTTCAAACATCCCTGCACAATGTGGCAGGCACCTCACGTTGCCAGTCGTATGGTGCAGGGATGTTTAGGGGGTACCATTGGTACGCCCGCATAGAAAAGGAACAGGTGGGGAAGGTGGCCCTGCTAGGGGCACCCAATGTCACATTCCATTCTACTCCATTTTGGAAAGGCTGACATAGAATGACTTTCGGAAATCAACATCATAAGGTGGAGCTGCCATCATTAAGGGATTATGTTGTCTTTCAGACACACAGCAGACGATCCTCTGCCCAATGCCACATAGTAATACAGCGGGCGGTTCACCGGGAAAGATGTCGGTGAGTCGAACACAGATGTGCTGTTGATGTCAGACCCACCAACATCATAATGAGCCCCTCTATTTTTGCAAACTATATTAATGACCTCAATATTTTTAAAATCAATATTACTTACCATAAAATTGATATTCTTGACAAAGATGTTCTTGATGACGATATTTCCATATCATGGTATATTGGACATGATATTTTGGTATGCCAATATTTTTACTTCAATATTTCGTCTGAATACCCCCTTAGGATATTAAGAAGAAATGGTAGGATGAGAGGCAATAGTTGAAAATGAAGCTCTCTCCAGAATTCAGCTGCCAAAGCTATTTCTAGAGGCACATCTGGACCCTAGCTCTGTCTCAACACCCCCGAGGAGCATGTCCTCTTCTGAATGCATTGTCATCTGCTAATTAGGGTGCCTGCGGCAGACAACCCTAATGTAAGGATTTTTACTCTCTGTATGAGAGGTATAGACTCCCTTATTTTCATGGGATATACAATGAGTTCAGCTGAAGTGATCAACGGGGGTGAAGGTTGGGGAAAATAAAACTTTTGGAAGGTACTTTGTTGGTTAGCAGTTGGAAAATAGGTTACATGGCTAACCTTTAAAGAGGAATTTTAAGGAATTACAGCTTAATTCGTTTTGAAGATCACTGTTGTAGTAGTGCTTAATTCCCTTGCAGGTAAGCAGTTCCTTAGGGATGGAGCAGGTTGGTTGAGTTGATAACTCTGCAAGAGAAACAGGATTGTGATATACTTTATTTTCAATACATTACAAGACATCATACTCTTGTGTAATGTAGTAAGCAGGAGCAGAGGAGGAGCAGTAGGTGCTGCTTTTGGTGGGGTAGTTTTCAAAGAATAGTATGAGTTAGATGGTGTTATGCTGATTGCAGTAAATTGCTCTACTGTTTTTTATTTAGTGGAAGATGTGTGCCTAGGGGATATGAATAATAATTGAAAGTGTTTTGCCTGGAATGCTTGTAATTAATAAAGTATAAGGATGAGAGTTGAGATAGGATCCATGGATTCTTCATTCATGGTTGTATTACAAGGTTGAAATCCTCAAGGGCAGAAGAGTGTCATGTTAGAGGCAGTAAAAAGTCAGAGAATTCTCTGAATGCAGGTTTAGTTAATGTTTAGGGAGAAGATGATTTGTAGAGAGAACTGTGTGGATGTGAATTTGAAGCATCTGCATATATTGTGTTTGACCAATTAACAGGACCAGGACTTCCTTCCAATGATGGGGAGGCCATCCTCAGCATGGGTCGGGCAAGTCTATTGCCATATACATTTGGCATCGGGTAGGAGCTGTCACTAAACAGTATAGTGATGTCTCAGTGTTAGGTTAAGTAACAAAAAAGAGATGAGCTTCTATTTTAGTCAATAAAGCACTCCACCTCCTAATAGTTTTGCCCTGTTTTAGTACTGCCGAAGAGTAAACATGTGTAGAAAAGCTATGGCTGTTTCTCATACAAAATATATCCCCCAGGATCTACTACACCACATACCATCTGAATGGAAATTTGACACACCATGGAGCATCGCTGTGTCTCTTAGATAAGGTACAGCTTAAGCACCTACGGAAGAGGGATCGACAGTACCTGCATCAAGAAATACCATAGATCTGAGATCATCTCGCTGAAAATTTCAACAAAACAATTAATGGAATGCTTGAATTACTTTGAAACACTGGCAATTACCCTGGATGCATTCCAACTGATTTCTTTTTGATATATGTGCCTATCTAGAATTGAACTACCTAACCAAACATAAAACGTTTTGGTCCAATGTAGAGTGCTCTACTTCAATGGGTTTTAATCATCCATCCTTGACTACATCTCCACTAGTGCTTATCCCATTCAAGGTCCACTGCGATATATGTTTAGGGGTTCCAGTCTATCTGCAGCTTGGCATTATTGTATATTGATGTCTTTAGGGGTAGAAAAAGGCAAGTAGCCTTTTTTGCCCTCTATGCTATTTCAAACTATCTACATTGTGTGTATAATTACAAGGAACTTTTGATACTTTAGATTGTGCCTACCTTTTTATACCACCCGCCACAAGCTCTTGAATTTGGAACCAGAGCTGTGTGTGTCTAGATTTTGGGAAGACAAGTGGCAGTTCCCTACAGTTGTAGTTCATGCTGGGAAAGGGTATACCTCCAGATTCCATAACTTCTGATGCATTCCAGCCATCGCATTGTCACTACACATGCACCCCTCCAATCACCCAGCCAGCACCATGTACTTACCCAATCACTCCTTCCAAAACCCAAACACTTATAAATTCACCATGCTCTCTCCTTGTAGTACTCTAAACTCCCACTCAGTACGCATGCTAATCACAGGGGTAACGCAACGCATAGTGTTCCTTATTGTATGTATGGTTTTTCACTGTATTCTTAGTGTATTTCAGCGTATCACTGGCTCTAGGCCTGGTTAGTCAGTCAGTTACCACCATCACCCGTCAGCAAAAAGCTGGGGGCACAGGAGGACTTTCTGCTCCTCTGTTGGTTCGTTCTGCACATCTCTTGCTTCTTCCTGCACTTTTCTTTGTCTTTCTGGACTTCTGTTGCCTCTTTCTGCATTTGCCTTGCTCCTTTCTGTGCTTTTCATCCTCTTTCTTCACATGTCCGACCTTAGTAGGCATAGTAAGAAATTAGCATTTAAAAAACCTTTGAAATTCACTGAAAAAAACATAGGTTTCACGGATATTATAGTTAGCAATTAGCCTTTTAAAAGCCTTTAAAATTCACTGAAAAAACCATAGGTGTCAAGGACGTTATAGTTAGAAATTAGCATTAAAAAAAACCTTGGAAATTTACTGAATAACACAGGTTTCAGGGACATTACAGTTAGTTGCACATTTCACTCACACAAAACCAGAGAAATTTGGCCGTTATAGTTAGTTTAGCTAACTATAACTCACGCCCCCGCAATGCACTGCAGTTGACGTCACATATTACATCATACATTACATGGTCAGTGACATCACTGATGACAGCACTGATGACAACCCACACCTAGAAAATTGAATAATTGAACATTTAACATAATTAATTATCAATTCAATAAGATGAATTAGCAACTAAATATTCATTAATTTAAAATGAAGTACTTCTCACCCTCTACCCTAGAAATCCCACAACCTACATATAAAAAATAAAATTATTATATTATTATATAATTTTGAAGTTAGAAAAACTTCAAAAAAATTAGTTAACAAAGTGGTGGGAGCGTAAATCCCTAGAGAAATACAAGGAGGCAGGAAGGGTGCCCAGAGGACTGCGTGTTTTGATTGCCCCATCGTTTGACAAGCCGAATCCTTTAATGCTAAAGGAATGGGCTACGAACAATTTGGAATGCTCAATGAACATGGTGATAATGCTGGTGAAGTACGCCGAGATAGAGTGGAAATAGCGGCGGAAATTGAGACATTAATTGGTGAACTTGATGCTCTTGACCAAAAAGATGCTGTTAAAAAAGGAAGAGATGAGATACAAAAGCGCCTTGATAAACATGAAAACGTGATAATGAATCGAAAAATCACTAAATTTGCGCGTGACAACATGAGTTGTTATTTATGTTAAATTTTGATCCTCTAGCTTGACTAATGGACCTTCTGGCAGAGAATTATCAGTTTTTTGCTTATCTCTGTATCTCTGTATATACCAGTTATATTGTTGTACTCAATAATGATCCCACTGAGAAAGCCGTATTTTAAAATGTATATATATATATTCATTCATTGAAAATGTGTTGAGAACTGATCCTTCTTTATCGCTGCATCTGTAACTTTGAAATTTGATTTAAGCTATATGAATTTATGTATGTCTTTTGCTCCTATATGACTTGCTTGATGAATGCATCCCCAGTATCATCTGATTTTAATCAAAAGTAATGTATGGCTAGTAATAGTTACATTTCACTATTTGCACATTGGGTATTTTACCATGATCAATTGATTTTTGTTAATTTGTGCAATATTGGTAGTCCTTTTGATGGATTAGGATTTGGGCACTGGCCCCGGACTTTTTCTTGATTACGATAATAAAATATCTGTAATTTCCTTTCCAATTATTCTTAGCAATATGTCAACTCTGCTTAAACAACGTTTAATATGAATTGTTGAACTATTGTTTTTTCAATGAAAAGGATTGGACTTACTTATCCTTGCACATATGCATTATGCACTTTATAAATGACTTAGTCTGTTTTCCCTCTCTATGTGAAGGATGGGCGGGTCTAAATTGTTTCATGGTATTTATGGGTGGTATTTTTCCTAACACGTCATGTGATCAAGGCCGGGGAAACCCGGCTGAAACGCGTCATGTTGTGTGATGGCTTGAATAAAATGCACTAAGAAAGCTTCAACCCTTTTGTGGTGGTCCGTTCCTGGTGTAGCAGTTCGCTGTGGAGGAGTTTGCTTTCTTTCCAGGATCTGGTTTTCATAAAAAATAAAATATACAACTAACATAATTAATTAATATTAATGAATAATACATTATTATTTAATTACAAATCAATTACTTCCCAACTTTTAGCCTTATAAATACCACAATGTGGACATAAAATGTAAGTAAAAAATTAATAGCACCATTAAGATAGTTAAATATCAATTTAATAAATATTAATAAATACAAAATAATCATTAATGTATTATAATTAAATTACTTTCCACCCAATAATCCTATTAACTCACAACCCGCCACAGCACTAAGAATCACAAAAAATTATTACATAAAATGTAGTAACTACAAAAATGTCACAAATATATTAAAAAACATAAACAATAATTTTACAAAAAAAATACATGATATACATTTAAAATGTACACTAAAATACAAAACAATAATTATAAAATGATATTTTAAACAACTATGGGGCTGAATTCGAAGCTGGGCCACCGTATCATTTTAGAACCGCCCGACCAAAGGTCGATGGTTCTGACATCGCAATTTGAATGCCACCGACCGGAACCATCCATTCCATTTTGGCAGCTTGTGCAGCAGGTGGAAAAGTTCAGCAGCACAAGTTGATAAAGTGAAATTGATGTTTCAAACATCCCTGCACAATGTGGCAGGCACCTCACGTTGCCAGTCGTATGGTGCAGGGATGTTTAGGGGGGTACCATTGGTACGCCCGCATAGAAAAGGAACAGGTGGGGAAGGGGGCCCTGCTAGGGGCACCCAATGTCACATTCCATTCTACTCCATTTTGGAAAGGCCGACATGGAATGACTTTCGGAAATCAACATCATAAGGTGGAGCTGACATCATTAAGGGATTATGTTGTCTTTCAGACACACAGCAGATGATCCTCTGCCCAATGCCTCATCGTAATACAGCGGGCGGTCCACCGGGGAAGATGTCGGTGAGTCCAACACAGATGTGCTGTTGATGTCAGGCCCACCAACATCATAATGAGCCCCTCTATTTTTGCAAACTATATTAATGACTTCAATATTTTTAAAATCAATATTACTTACCATAAAATTGATATTCTTGACAACGATGTTCTTGATGACGATATTTCCATATCATGGTATATTGGACATGATATTTTGGTATGCCAATATTTTTACTTCAATATTTTGTCTGAATACCCCCTTAGGGATATTAAGAAGGAATGGTAGGATGAGAGGCGATAGTTGAAAATGAAGCTCTCTCCAGAATTCAGCTGCCAAAGCTATTTCTGGAGGCACATCTGGACCCTAGCTCTGTCTCAACACCCCCGAGGAGCATGTCCTCTTCTGAATGCATTGTCATCTGCTAATTAGGGTGCCTGCGGCAGACAACCCTAATGTAAGGATTTGTACTCTCTGTATGAGAGGTATAGACTCCCTTATTTTCATGGGATATACAATGAGTACAGCTGAAATGATCAACAGGGGTGAAGGTTGGAGAAAATAAAACTTTTGGAAGGTACTTTGTTGGTTAGCAGTTGGAAAATAGGTTACATGGCTGACCTTTAAAGAGGAATTTTAAGGAATTACAGCTTAATTCGTTTTGAAGATCACTGTTGTAGTAGTGCTTAATTCCCTTGCAGGTAAGCAGTTCCTTAGGGATGAAGCAGGTTGGTTGAGTTGATAACTCTGCAAGAGACACAGGATTGTGTGATACTTTATTTTCAATACATTACAAGACATCATACTCTTGTGTAATGTAGTAAGCAGGAGCAGAGGAGGAGCAGTAGGTGCTGCTTTTGGTGGGGGAATTTTCAAAGAATAGTATGAGTTTAGATGGTGTTAAGCTGATTGCAGTAAATTTCTCTACAGTTTTTTATTTAGTGGAAGATGTGTGCCTAGAGGATATGAATAATAATTGAAAGTGTTTTGCCTGGAATGCTTGTAATTAATAAAGTATAAGGATGAGAGTTGAGATAGGATCCATGGATTCTTCATTCATGGTTGTATTACAAGGTTGAAATCCTCAAGGGCAGGGGAGTGTCATGTTAGAGGCAGTAAAAAGTCAGAGAATTCTCTGAATGCAGGTTTAGTTAATGTTTAGGGAGAAGATGATTTGTAGAGAGAACTGTGTGGATGTGAATTTGAAGCATCTGCATATATTGTGTTTGACCAATTAACAGGACCAGGACTTCCTTCCAATGATGGGGAGGCCATCCTCAGCATGGGTGGGGCAAGTCTATTGCCATATACATTTGGCATCGGGTAGGAGCTGTCACTAAACAGTATAGTGATGTCTCAGTGTTAGGTTAGGTAACAAAAAGGAGATGAGCTTCTATTTTAGTCAATAAAGCACCCCACATCCTAATTGTTTTGCCCTGTTTTAGTACTGCCGAAGAGCAAACATGTGTAGAAAAGCTATGGCCGTTTCTCATACAAAATATATCCCCCAGGATCTACTAAACCACATACCACCTGAATGGAAATTTGACACACCATGGAGCATCGCTGTGTCTCTTAGATAAGGTACAGCTTAAGCCCCTACGGAAGAGGGATCAACAGTACCTGCATCAAGAAATACCATAGATCTGAGATCATCTCGCTGAAAATTTCAACAAAACAATTAATGGAATGCTTGAATTAATTTGAAACACTGGCAATTACCCTGGATGCATTCCAACTGATTTCTTTTTGATATGTGTGCCTATCTAGAATTGAACTACCTAACCAAACAAAAAACGTTTTGGTCCAATGTAGAGTGCTCTACTTCAATGGGTTTTAATCATCCATCCTTGACTACATCTCCACTAGTGCGGGATTCGCAAAAGCAAATGTTGATACATCTACCCCTAACTCCCGAAACAATAAGCTGTAAGAAACTCATGTTTTAAATTTAGGGGAAAACCTAACAACATTGTTTGGGATCCCATAGGGCTGAAATGTGTGTCATGAGGTTGGTAACCCAGCAATTTATTCAGTTGATAAATAAA
>NW_028249933.1:0-55328 GCF_964263255.1 Lissotriton vulgaris
GCACTGGCAGGAACTGGCTGGCCCACCTCAATTGCGTGCAGCATGCTCTTAATAATCTCCCTAGAAGGTCTCTGGGTGGGTGGACCCCATACGAGATGCTGTTTGATATCAAGATGTATGTCCCGGACCTTGACGGTCTAGACTCGGTGGCTCTAGCTGCCTCCTTTGACGTAGATGAACATTGCATGTTTTACAGGATCTACAAAAGACAAGAGACAGTCTTGCAAAGGAACATTTGCCCTCCACCTCAGATGATGCGTTGCAGATCCCGGTAGTTGGCTGGCTACCCCAAGTTGGAGAGCTGGTTCGTGATAAGATCGAAAACAAGAAAGAATTTGGTCCCTCTTATCGAGCACAGGTTCCAGTGCTTGGAGTGAAGGGCACAAGAACAGTCATTTTACCACCACTTCTAGGTCGTAAGGAGAACAGGTATATCTGCATTGACAATGTCAAGATACACAGAGTGGCCGATTCTTCTTAGTATGACACTGGTGGTCTCATGTCCTTTTATTTTGAGAAATTCTGCTTTGGCCCCGGTTTCCAATCCTGTGCCTGATGTTGCTCTCGAGGTGCCTGCTATTTCCGGTCCTTTATTGAGTACACTGCCTGGTACACAACATAACAAAACTGACTACACTTACCCAGCTGACTTATCGATGCCTGATTTGCAAACTCGCTTTGCTACAGAATCCAGATTTTCATTTGACACTGATTCCCACACATCAAAAAAGCCTTCAAAGATTTCTGTTCTGGCAAGACTGTTTAAAAAACACTTTTTGATTCCCCCTTGGACCTATATTTGGATGGTGCTTTTTTCGATTTACCTTTTTATGTCAATTGGTTTTGTGTTTTATTTTTTCCGTCTCGTCAATGGACACTAGTCGAGGAGAGAACATGCATTCGAAATATCCATGGAACATTAGCACCCAATTTCTCATCACACAGATTGTGTCAGGATCTAGTCCGTACCGCGCCTACCTGAACTACAACTCCCATGACTTGAGGGCCAAGAACTACAGGTCCCATGCTCCTTTGCGGTAAACAGGATATAGCTTGGCGGGACCAAGGAATAGTGCTCATGATTTTGTTCGATCCGGAGGTAGCATTCTGTTTCCCGATATTCCCTGATAAACCCTGTGTGCGTGGGAACTAAGTATGGGCGAATTTAGCGAATCTCGCGTTCGCGAATTTTGCGGATTTGCAAACTCGCAATCCACAAAATCCGCGAATTCTTGCGAATTTCTTTTTTTTTTGTGTTCGCAAGGATTTCTGCCAGTTCGTGAGGGTTTCGTACCAGTTCGCAATTGCGAACTTACATTTCGGCGCGCAACGGTCGCGATTATGTTGTTTCTACGTCTGGTTCATCATCACAGGTTCCCAGCACCCTCTGTTTCACCACTGCAACCCTCTGTTACATCAATGCCACCCTCTGGTTCATCATTACTGTAGATTATGGGGGGAAAAGCAAGCACACCAGCCCTGCTTCAACTGAGATGAATTAATTTGGGGTTAGTTTATTAATGTGTCACTGTTTTAAAATTCCAGTCTGGCACCTGCTTCCTTATCTGTAATTTTGCTTTCTGTTGCAGTGCATTTTTTTTCCCCAGGACCTTTGTGGCCTACTTGTAGCTATTCTATGAGCCTGCTGTGAGGGTCAGAGCAGGGTCATACAATTGTTGTAACTAGCAACTGAATTCTGGAGGGGCCCCAGTCAGGAAGCACTACAGGGAATTGTTACTAATGATGAGTTTGAACTCTTGCCCCTGCCGAGTGCTTTCAGTTTGAAAAACTCGTTTTTCTGCAATTTCGCGGGGTTCGCAGGGCGCGAACACGCGCGAGATCGGATTCGGAAGCCGCAAATTCGTGCGAATATGCAATTTGTTTTTTTTGCGGCGTGTTAGTTGGCAAGGTTTTGTGCGTTTTTGCGAGCCGCTCATAGCGCAAGGCGCGAAGTTACCCTCGCGGTCGTTCAAGGGCGCAGCCATCTTGTTTGCCTGACGTATTTCCGGTTCCGGGCGCGAAGTGGATTCTCGCAAAGTCTGCGGCTTGCCAGTACAGTTTCGCGCGTGTTCGCAAGGAAAATCTCGCGCGAACTTACCCGCGCGGTCGTGAACGGGTGCGGCCATCTTGTTTCTCAGTCATTGCTATGGTTCTGGGCATGGTCTTTGTATCCTCTGTCAATCTCTGCCATCCTTTGCTTGTTTGAAGTTTTTTTTGATCTATTTTACTTATTATCTATCCCTCTATTTTTCTAGCCCTATATTTTTGTGTTTACTGCTACTTTTGGTTAATTTTAAACTACTTTTGTAAACTCTTTTCTTTTCTTCTCTTCCCTATTCTATTTTCTTTATTCCTTTCCGCCCAGACCATGGTGAAGGGAGCGGGGAAGCATCCCGAGAAGGGGAAGGGTCCCGCACCCCGTGTCCGGCTCCCGTGCGGGCGTTTGAGGGGGAGCTAGTGATGCCACGGGAGATCTTTACCCCGGAGGAGGTGGGCCAACTCGGTTTTATGTTCAGCGCCGCCTCCCCAGGACCATCATGGGAGGCGGCAAGATCAGTGCCGGGTACGGGGCCCGGGAGCGATAGAAGCGGTGGGAGAAGGTGTGCCAGGCCATTTACCACCACTCTCGGGTCTGGCGCACCTACAACCAGGCCACCCACCGCTGGACGGATGTCCTGACCCGTGAGCGAGATCTGCTCGACCTCCTTGGCCTTGAGATCCCCGGGCTTGGTGAGTAGTAGTAGCTATGTCTTTACTACTATGTTTTCTCCTGCTGTGTTATTATATTGCAAATTTTTGTTTTTTACCAAGAGCAATAATGCTGCTCATTACATTGTAGGTAAATTATATTTCAAAATCTTCTGTGCATTTCAGGTACACTGCTCTCCTTCTTCTCAGTAGTGTTGCTTATTTGTTTTAGATTTTGTGTTCATTTCATTGGCCTGTGAAATTATGTATGAGTGTAGTTTAAAGAACTGCGTAATGCTACACACTAAGGTTCAGATTTTTAATTACCGGCGCATCCCTGCAAAGTAGCAGGGATGCGCCAGTAATTGTGCGTCACGCCACCATCACCCATGGCGCACCGTATTTACAATGCGGCGCACCATGGGCCCAAAACGTCACCAAAGCGTTACGCATCTGTGCCGTAAAGGCGGCGCATTGCTGGAGTTGCGTCGCAACGATGGTGCAGCTCCATCAATGCTCTGGGGTGCCCTATCTCCCCAATGCTGCGTCAAGCCGTACATGTGCTACAAGCAGGCGCAGGGTTTGAGTCACGCATCATTGTCCTCAAAGTGACTGATTGAAATCTTGTAGATTTCCCTCAGCCACTTTTAGGATGCGTTCCTGCGCAGGAACGCCCTCCCTTGCGCCGGAACGCCCCCTATTGGCGCAGGGCTTTACAACGTGATGCATCTCCCATATGCGTCACGTTGTTAATATACGCCGCACCATTGCGCCTCTTTTGTGCTGTCGCTGCGTCACAAAAGTCACGCAACAATGGAGCAAAAGAGCCGCAAGGGCATTCTAAATCAGCCCCTATAGACTCAAGTCCAGTCCTTCCTTTGTACACATGGCGATAAGAAGAAATAGTGGTGGTGAATTAATAGTTTGAGTATTTTAATGACTGGTTAATGTAGTAGGAAACTTTAGTGTTGTCGCTGATCTTCAATCACGATGGACTTTGGCTGTCACTTTGCGTGCTGCGGACTGCTGCCTGCCAATCCTAGGCAAACCTTTTTAGTACTTTGTTTAGTGAGTTACATAGGGTAGTTTCCTAGTGTAAGCTTGTGCTGCTTCTGTTCTGCATTTTGCCTGAAGACATAGGCTTGAGTGAGCCCTCTAATACTTGCCTTGCAAGAGTCCCATACCATGCAGCACCCGGTTGAATTTCTATTAATGGTTATATATTCATTGAGATGAGTTTTGAGCTGTTTCACATAATTTGGATCAGAAAGCAAGTGTCTTGGAAAAGAAAAAGGCCTAGGTGGTGTCCGCGTGCTTTGTGTATCGAATGTTATTATGAGTGCGTTGTGATCAGATGTTATCCGGGGACAAAGAATCATAGAGCCAGCCTGTAATCATTTATCGCTAGTTAGAGCCAAATCTATTCTAGTGCACGTCTTGTGGGGCGCAGAATAGTATGTAAAGCCCGGCACAGATGGATACAAATATCTCCAAGCATCTTTAATATTGTGTGTCCGACATATATCTATTATGGACAGCCTGGTCTTGTGCATTCTTTGATGAGCATTCGGTTTGGTAGTATCTATTTTGTAGTCCAGAATAAAGTTAAAATCCCCCATTATTATGATTTCCCCCTCCCAGCCCAAAGGTTTCACATTTAGTTGGTCAAAGTGTTTTGGATCATCTACATTTGGGCCGTAGACTACGCATAAAACATACTTAGTGTTAGCGTAATTGATTTGCGCTATGGCCCATCTGCCATCCTTATCATGAGCGGTTTGAAGTACCTCTACCCTGAGTCGTTTGTCCTTAAGAATGACAACTCCTCTTGTAGGATTCCCAAAAGTGGAACAAACCAAAACTTCATATCCCAGTTGATTTAAAATTTTCCTGTCTTTCCATACGATGTGGGTTTCTGATAATAAGCAAAAATGAGGGTTATGTAGTTTCAATTCCTCTGATACTAAGGATCTTTTGCTTTTGCTATTAAGTCCTGCCACGTTCCAGGCTAAACATCTAATTAGATGCATTTAACTGTCTGTTGAAATAATGCGCCCCTCTTCAAATAACCAAATAATAAGGCTAAAGCTAGTTCTCTTAAGCCTCTACAACATATAGTAATACCACAAAAAACCATGAGTTGCGAATTTTATCAATTAGTTCCCACTTGTCATCTTGCACACAAATTTTATTATATTCCCCCCCCCCTGGCTCCCCTAGCCCCCATCTTGCGGAGATGTTGTCCCTCCCCCCTCCCCCCCCTTGATTCTCGCCCCGGCCGGGGAAGAACCACCCCCCAGTGAATGCTGCCGTTAGTAAGGCAGTGTGTGTGGTGACGCAACCTGTGTCACTCTCACCCCCCCCCTCCATAAAGCAAAAATCATTAAACATCCATAAGTCTTTTTCGTTTCCTTTCGATTTTTCTCATTTTCTCCCCCTCTAATTTCGTGAATTTGTGGAGTTGTGCCCCCCATACTCCCATTAGATAGTTTGTTCTGACATCAGTCTTTACTTCTTTACTTCTGATGTTAAATTGTTTCTGGGTCTAGCTCTGGCTAGATATAATGCTGGAGAGATAATTCTCTGCTTCCTTAACATCATTAAAGAAATGGGTTCGCCCATTTCTTATAACCTTTAGACGAGCAGGTTCTTGGAGAAAAACTTGCCCACCATGGGCCTTAATTGGATCCATCAGTTTGCGAAACTGCCACCTCTTGTCCATAGTGTCCCTACTGAGATCGGAGCGTGCGAAAAGCGAGAATTCTCCTACAGCTACTGGGGAGTTGGGGCGGGCTCTCTGCCAGACCGCTTGTCGTAGAAGGAAATTGCCGAAGTAAATTAGGAATGGGCGTGGGAATTGGTTCTCTCTATTCTTCTGAAACAGAGGTAAACGGTGGGCCCTTTGGATTTGTGAGTCCCAGTCCCAGTCTGACAGGTCCGGAAAAGCCTTCTGAAGGACCCCTACAATGTAGGCTCTAGGGTCTGCGCCCTCTGATCTCTCTGGAATTCCAAAAAGTCTTAGGTTGGAGCGCCTTTGACGATTCTCCAAATCCTCAACCTTTAGCTGTAGTACCTTCAGTTGATCATCGTGTTTTTCCACTGTTTTTATCATTTTGGTGTTTGTCTCCTCCACCTGTACCACCCGTTCCTGTAGCTCAATGGTATCTTGAGAGACCCCCCCCAATTTTAGCAGAAGCAGCACAAGCTTACACTACTAAATAGCATAATCAAATTGGAAGATTCACTTGTTAATGCATTACAGCATAACCCCGCAGCAGTAATGGAAATTAACCTAAAACTTAGCACATTGAAAACTGATATAAAATCTAACCTTATTAGGAAAAACAGCACTAGGATCCAAAAATTTAAAATAGCCCAATATGAGGGTGGGGACAAAATTGGCAAAGTCTTAGCATATAAAGTAGCAGAAGATAGAGCAGATACCTTAATCTCTAAAATCCGAGGACAAGGGAACAAAATATATAATCAGCCACAAGATATACTTAATCAATTCGCTGAATATTACAGAAACTAATATACCCCAGAAAATCCTGCAGATATAGAATCAATTGAGGAATATGTAGAAGAACATCCAGTGAGTACAGGGAACCTATTAGGCTTGGGTGCACTCTCTAATGCCATATCACTGAATGAACTACAACAGGCTATTAACTCGCTACCAACAGGGAAAGCGGCAGGAGAGGACACAATACCTCTGGAACTCTATAAAATTTGCGGCCAAGTATTAGAACAGCTATTATTGGAAGTAATGCAATCGATTGGACCAAACGGAACGGCTCCTGAATCCTGGAACAGGACAAAAATAGTTTTTTTTTTTTAAAAAGGGAAAAATAAGGAAGAGAGAGGGTCATAACGACCCATCTCTCTGATCAACACTGATGCGAAAATATTCGCCAAGATCATGGCAAATAGATTAGCCCCTTTTATGCCCAAAATTGTCAATCAACAACAACATGGCTTTATCTTAGGGCGAGATACAACCGCGCACGTAAACATGGCAATCACAGCGTTTGATATCGCGGAGGTTAAGTCCACTCCACTCGGCATGATATTATTAGACGCCGAAAAGGCTTTTGACCGAGTGGGGTGGACCTATCTCTGGCGAGCACTATCTAAAATGGGTCTTGGGGGAAACTTTTTGAAGGGTATAAAAGCACTCTATGACAAACCCACCGCTTGCATTAGCTACGGGGGCCTGACCTCATCAGAATTCCCTATTATGCGCGGGACTCGGCAAGGTTGTCCTCTCTCACCTCTTTTATTTGCCCTCTCACTTGAACCTTTTTTACTTGCACTCCACTTTCAAAATTTGATTATCCCATTCAATTTCAGCTCACAGGAGCTGAAAATGACAGCCTACGCTGATGACATCGCCGTATATACCATGGACATTGCCAAAGCACTAAAAGGAATTTACCTCGAGGCCGAGAAATTTGGGAAGGTGTCAGGTTACAAGCTTAATGTTCAGAAGACGCAAGTCATATCGAATTACTCCCCATCTGTCCCTATACCTGAGATCTGCAAAGAGGCCACATATCTTGGGGTTAAACTAACAGCCAGACTACAAAACATTAACAATATAAACTATAACGACTTGACTAAAAAAACGACTCTTATTTTGAAAAAATGGAACAAACTGCCCTTAAATATGATTAGTAGAATTAACCTTATTAAAATGAAAGTTCTGCCAAAATTTGTATACCTATTTCGTTCCATCCCGCTGTCACTTAACAATACATTTTTTCAGCATCTAGACGGGCTTCTGAGCAGTTTTATTTGGGGCTACAAAAGGGCCAGAAGGTCATTAAAAACAATGAAAAATAATTTAAACAAAGGAGGGCTGAATGTCCCAGACTTCAAACTATATTTTTGGTCCTCATTTTTTACTCGTATACGCTCAGTACTACACGGAGATAGAACTCCCCTTTTTTTTCATTCTTTTATGCTGAAACAAGACTCCTCATTTTTTCTGTTTAGAATCAATGACCCGAACTACTACAAAAGGGTAAAGTTCAAGACCGCCAGAGACATTGCTAGGATTTGGAATAATATATTAAAACATTGCAAAACAAATTTTTATCACTCAAAACTTCCGTTGTGGGGCAACCCAGGTCTCCCGGCTATCTTTACAGATTCTATCACTAATAGTTGGGCTTCTTTTGGGATTAAGACGCTGGAGGATCTTTACGGCTCGCAGGGGTTTCTAGAATTCAATACACTTAAGCAGCTATACGACCTACCGGAATCTTCAAGGTTCAAATATATGCAAATCCATGACTATCTGATCAATTATAAAAAGATACAAAATATTTCTGATTGCGATATCTGGACTTGCCTCTATTCAAATAAGAACAAATCAGTTATCAGCGAATCTTATAAAATACTCAGCCTCTTTAGAACCAACGACAGCGACAAACTGGCGGCGAAATGGAGTACCCAGCTAAACCTAAATATTACTCCTAACCAGATAGAGCACTCTCTTACTAATATAAATAATCTTGTACGATCATCCAGCCTTCGGCTACAACAATACAGAACGACCTGCATGTTATATTACACACCAGAAAGAATTACCAAATGGTCATCAAACCCCTCCTTCAGTAGCCGTACTAAATGCCCCAAATGTTCGCTGGAAGCAGCTAATTTAGCTCATATCTTGTACTCTTGCCCCAAACTAAAGAACTTTTGGGGCGACATATTGAGTGTACTGAGACTAAAAAATATTTCATATCCCACCACTACGGCTGCTTCGGTCCTACTAGACCTTAACACCTCTTTATCCCCACAATCATCTCTAATCACTATACTTTTTTCATGTGCAAAATTAACTCTGGCTAGGGCTTGGATTGACCCAGAACCACCGACGGTTTGGAAATGGTGGATCTTAGTAATAGAAATACACGCTATGGAGCTAGCCTTAGCAAATCTTAGGGGAATACGCTCATTGACTAAGTTCAATAGAATTTGGGGCACTTTTCTAGATTGAGAATCTTATATTGTTATAATTTTATAAATTTGTATGACTCTTAAGCCTTTTGTTTAATTTTACAAATGGATGAACTTGTACATGAATTTTTGTTGCCTTCTGTTTTATTTTGTCATCTTGCATATCAATAAAAATATTTAAAAAAAAACAAAAAAACATAGGGTAGTTTCCAATTCGACGGTCCGCAAATCAAGCAATACTAAAGTAATGACGTAGTCGACCACATGAGATTGGTCAATAATATATCCCGTGGAGTCGTTCCCTATTTGTTATTTCGCAAAAATATTTTGTTACTTTGTTAGTTCTTTTGAAATGTTTGATTTGGTTGAGAAATATCATCCATGTTTTCTGTTTTTCTTTCTTTCATGGGGCAAGAGGAGGACACAGGAGGAGGAGGAGGAGGGTGCTGTTGACGATGCAGGCCAGGACCGAGCAGGCGAGGGCTCCTTTGCTGGCCCCAGTAAGTTTTAATTTTAATATAGAGTACTTATTTTTTCCTAGCGTTCCTCATTCGATTTTTTCTAAATCGTCTTTGATCTTCTTGTAGACAGGATCTAAATTCTTATCCTGCCTCGACTATGACTCCGTGTGGTATTACTAGATTATTCTTATTAGTCTGTCTGTGTAGCTAACTAAGATTGCACATTTGGCATTTCCATTGGACTCCCATTCTAGTCAGCAATAGCTCTATGCACTGAGTGCAGTCCTCTGGGATTGTCCATAATGTCTTTTCAAGTATTCTAAATGTTTATGCTTTGACCATTGCCAACAATAAAAAGGTGAATGACCACCAAGAAAGAATAAGATACTACTTTACTTTTGGTTTGGATAGGAGGACAATCCATTCTACTACTGTTGCAGGGACAAATCTGCACAAACAGAACTATGGACACTAAATAATGCATCGCTTCTTAGCTTATCAATTATAATAGGTGCTGTAACTGTTCGACTTTCCACATACCTCAGTGATAACAGACTTTGTAGTTGAACCCCCAATCGCCTTACTGACTAGATAGTGTGGCAGAGTCATTTAGCTCCCAAAGTCACCGATGGCAGAGGCACGGACTCATGCTTGCAAAAATTCAAAAACCTTTAGCTCATCCACTCTAGTCTGGAGGACCAAAAACCACAGAGTCTATTTAAGTTTAAAAGCTTTATTAAAAGTAAACACATTTAATAAATTCAAGTTTGTCATAAAAGTGAACGTGTAACTGAAAATGGAAAAGTGCTTAGTGCTGACGATTAATTGGACACATTTCTTGTGGTCGAGCCGAGCTCTCACCTGGTTTGAACTTGATCCTGGTCGTGTTCTTAGAAGTCAAGCTTCTGTCTGTTAGGAGAAAAAGTGGTGCGTGTTAAAAAGTAAAAAGCAAACATTCATCAGTTGTGCCAAAAAGTGCAGCAAGACAGCAGCCTTCCCTGGAAAAAGGGACATTTTTACTCTAGAGTACACAGTCATAAATTATTAAATTGTATACTGTTTTTTTCACATTTCTTTCTTCCTCCTAGACCAAATATTATATAGTAGTGAGTGGTGTATTCTAACATTATTAAATGTACTTTGTAGGTGGAACATCTCGAGACGGGGCCAGCGCGGAGGTGGTGGTGGCATTGGACGAGGAGGACAACTCTGTGGAGGAGGCGGTGCAAGTGCCGGACAAGGACATGCCTGTGAGGGTTCACACGGTGGTGGCGGGCAGAGGTAAGCTATACATTTCTTAGTCATTGAGATTGAAGACTGCAGAGTGTGCTTTCTGCACGGGTGTATTATAAAAAAAGCAGGTAGTAGCCTCCTCTAAATGTACTTCGACTTAGCTGTGAAGTTTTTGGCGAGAAGAATCCCAATCAGATCTGAGGTGAACTTGATGGATGGGATGAACGAAAAGCGAAAGAAGGGTGTAAGTAAGTGTGGAAGCACGAGAAATGTAATAATGACTGGCAAAGAAGAATGATATGTGTTTGCTTGGTCCCCGAGGTGGCTGGGAAGGTAAGAAAATGGTATGGTGCATGGCTGGGTGAATGATGAAGCAAGGATGGGTGGAAGGAGAACAGCCTGGGTGGGTGAGACAGAAACTGTATGTGTGCATATACTTTGAATGGATGGATGCCTGGATCATTCATGGTACTATCTGACTCTTAGATAGCATATGTGTATCTAGAGAGAGTAGACGGTCACTGGATGAACTAAGTGTTACTTTGAAGAGCATGTAACACCGCACCCGCACGTCCGTTCCAGTGTAGGAAAGGCAAGGAAAAGAAGTTGTAACGTTGTCCAGATACTACCATGAATAGTAGCAGTAGTTTGTATTGCAACTGCAAGCACAGCATATATCCGGTTATTACGGTGGACACTCCCTACCTCTCTTAATAACTTTAGTTTAGTAGTAGTACGTCATTCATGTGTGGGGGTATCACTGTTCACTCAATAATAAGCAAAGCACCTAAAGTCATCCCATATGTCATCAAATACATCCCATGTGAAGTGATAGATAATCAGATAATTTAGCTTCTTCATTTTCCTTTTCTAATACTCATTTGCACTGTAGGGTGAAAGCTAAATTAATTAAGCAGTAGCCCTTTTAACAGAGTATTCTCAGTGCCACCCGTAATAGAAAAGTAAGAGCTTCACCACCTGCATGTACTGGACCGGTACAGTAACGCAAGTCTGTCTCACTCACCATGGTGTGCGTCTGTTTTTCTCGGGTGCAAGTTCACTGCACTGGCATTATGCCGGCTTGCATAAGATAACGTACCAATTTTCCTAAACAAGAGAGAAGAAGAAGAATAAGAGTGGTGTACTGTCATAGTCGACTGTAATGGAAGTCCATAGTGCTCGTAAAATTTGTTCCTGAAACTCCCACTAATGTTAGAGCAAGGATGAAGAAGTCGGAGGTTACATAGATACTGTCCTCAATAGTTATGTACTGTGCTTTCAATTTGCTACTTGTACTGTGACAACTTTCTGCTCAATCATTTTGTGTTAATCTTAAGGAGCATTGGATACAGACTATGTCTTTCTTTTTTCATGTAGTTGCTCCTTCCAAATCCAAGACACCATCAAGGAGGAAGGAGCTGGCTCGAATGGCCGGCAACGGAGGCTGGATGCCACTGTCGCTGAATATCGGCGGCTGGTGGCCCTGGAGGAGGAGGAGAAGCAGTCTGGTACAACAACAACGTCCACTGGGACAGCTGCATCCTCCTCCGTGCGGGCTGCCAGCCAGCGCAGTGCTCCAGCGGTACGGAGCCGGGCTACCAAAGCCAAACGCCACCGCCAAGCAGCAAAGAAAGCAGCTGCCCCTCACAGGATTTGCAAGGCACACCGGTGCCGCTTATCCCTCAGACTGTCCTACCTGGAGCAGGAGGTCCATAACTATAAGAACGTGGTGGAGGGCCTCCGCTTCGAACTTGCCACCCTCCGCAAGGAGCATGATGCCCTGGCTGCTAATTCCAACAGCACCCTGCCATAGTGTCCCTTGCCCCTTTTTTAGAGACTTTTGGGGGGTGGGAATTGGGAGTTGGGATTTTTGGGGACTTTTGAAGGACAATCGTTGGGGTTAGGGAGGGTCTTGCGGGAGATTCTTTTGTTAGGGCTATAAAAATATACTTTTTGAAACTTTATCTGACCATACCTGTTTTTTACTGCTTTTGAGTCTGGTGGGTGGGGGTTTAACAGTAAGTTTGTTTTCCTGAATAGTCCTAGGACTTTAGTAGTACTACTGTCAATCCAATCTCTCGTCTCTCCTAATACTCCATTATACTACCTCCAACCAAACGCCTATCCTACCTGTAATTTCTGTTTGCAAGTAGGGCTAGGCCCAGGGCTGGCTCCACGGGAAACAGCGAATAAGGTTGGCAATCCTGGGCGGATAAAATTTCCTCATAGCGGTGGTACTAGTGGTGTGACACAGTGGCAGTTGCATGCCTATGAAAAAAAAGAAAATGAAATCTGGTTTGTCCTCCTGAGCAATACAATTGTACAATAGAGAATATAGCAGGTGACAGAAGTACACTAGAACAGTGCCACATTGTAGCCTAACAAATGTTAAAGTATAACTAATTCGGTTGAAGTTCTTTGACATTAGCCATGGGTCTTTGTCAATCAGAGTAAGAATATATCCTCGGATTTCTTCACCAGCCTGTTGCTATCACCTTATCCTCCCCAGCAAGTGTGTGGATTTATTTCTGTAATTTAGTCACACATCAATGAAAACCACACAGCCCGGGGGAAGAGGGTTAGGGTTTGAAACATGGATGGGTACGGGGGGTTTTGGGAAAGGTTTTGGGAGACAAGAAAAAATAGCACAGCATGGACAAACAATTGTGAACATAAAGAAATCTTTGGGTACAAACCTATCCATCAATCTTTGAAAGTGCATGCACTACTGGATGCATGTCAGTGAAAAGTAAGTAGTACTTTCGACAACTGTGGAAGAAAGAATGCGACAGTACAGGGCGTGTGTGGAATTATTGATAACTATATTCAACATAAGGTCTCTGTTGCCAGATACCTGAGAGCCTTGCTGGTCACTATAAATCCATTCACAACACTCAATGGGGTTGGTCTGGAAGGTATAGTAGATAGAAAAGGAGAAATTGGCTCTTTTTCTAGGTGTCCCCTCACTCACCAGGGTTGCCCCTTGGTGACATGCTTCATCATTGGGGCCATCCCAGTCCTCTACGGGCTGGGGCGTGCTGCGACTTGCGAATTACGTAGGAGCACTTACAAATGACTATGTGTGGTGCAGATGTGATAGTGGAGTGGACTAAGTGATGTGTTAAGGGATCAATTTAGAAGCAGAGAGAGATCCAAGAAATGCAGTCACAGTCAGAGAAAAAGACAAAGGATACTGTATCTGTATGTTGTTGTAGTTGTCCTGTTGAATTTGGTAAGTAAGTTGCCTGCAGAAAAAAAATCCTCTTATTAGCGGTACTCCTCCATTGCAGCTGACGCTTCGTCCATCGATGTTGGTGACCAGAAGACACCCTGTCCACTGCCTGCCTGATGCTGAATTGTGGCTCGCTAATGTGAAGCCTGACTCCACCCTCCACAGACTGAAACCCGGCCTGTAATTATTCAACGAAAAACAGGAAGAGATATAATATTACAACACCACTGATAAATAAATATAAGGTATGTAGGCTGTGGAGTGCAAAAAGTCACACTTTGATTTTCCTAGTAGACAGTACAATATTTTTGAAAGTGCGTACTCTGTCAGAGTCACCTTTTGAAGGATAAATAAGTATGGGCAAATTGATGTAGCGGATCTTTCCCCTCAAGCTAGGTGTCCTGTAAACTGTGTTTTAGAACAAAATTAAATCTTCCCAGCAGTGCTCCCACCCAGACCCTTACTAAAGCCAGTCGCAAAAATGTAGAAGACTCCCAATCAAATCTCAAAAAACTAGGCCTAGCAGAAAACTGGTGACAAAACGTACTTTGAAAGTAAAAGTAGGCCCAAGTACCCCCTTACCCACCGTGGATTGCATTCAAACCACTTGCAAGCAACCAAGCAAAAGTATCCATAGCCAGCATCGCTCCAAGACTCGAAAACCCCCCCACCCAAACACATGCAATAGAAATACTGCTAATCCTAACGAACACTAAGTTAAGAATAGTGGCAAAGGCTTTCTTTAACTATGCCAAATCCCCCCTTTCCCACCATGGATTTTCTTCAAATGACTTGCAACCAAAATTACACATTCTCACGAGTGCTCTAAGACCCCAGAACTCAGTTGCAAAAATCTAGAACACCCCGAAACACATGCAATCCTGCTGCTAGGGCTAACCCTAACGAACCCTAAGTTACAAAAAGTGCCAAAAGGCTTTTCCGCGAGGATTTTGTCCCAACCACTTCTACCCGGTATTAGACCTTCCCAGGAATGCCCCAAGACCCGCCAACCCACCCGCCAAGAAGCATAACACCCCCAAGCAGGCCAAAAGCAAAATCTCATACTTGCAATATTTCTCGGCCTTCGGTCCAAACGCGCTGCGTAGCTAGGCCATAAGTCGGGGTTGCCACCACGGATTTCCTGAAAAGCAAATGCAATCAAGATTAGAGTGTCCCAGCAGTGCTTCCAGACCCCGAAACTCACCCACAAACACCAGGAAGCCCCACAAACAGGCCCCCGAAAACGCTACATTGAGCAAAATGTCAGAAATAGCAACAACAAAAAATCGACGTGGATTTTGTCCCAACCACTTGTATCCGGTATTATAGCTTCCAAGTAATGGCCCCAGAGCCGTCAACCCAGGAGAAAACGAGTAGAAGACCCCCAAACAGCCAAAGAGCAAAAGTACAAAAATGGGGACTTTGTAATTTTTTTCCAAATTTCCCAAATCACTCCGCGCGCGCTCTGCAGCTAGGCCCTAACTCCCCTCTGCCACCATGGATTTGCTTCAAATCTCTTGCAAAGTAAAGTATATGTAGCCAGCAGTGCGCCCAGACCCCGAAACCCACCCACAAACACCAGGAAGCCCCCCAAACAGGCCCCCAAAAACACTACATTGAGCAAAATGTCAGAAATAGCAACAAAAAAAAAGTCGGCCTGGATTTTGTCCCAACCACTTCTACCCGGTATTAGACCTTCCCAGGAATGCCCCAAGACCCGCCAAGAAGCATAACACCCCCAAACAGGCCAAAAGCAAAATCTCATACTTGCAATATTTCTCGGCCTTCGGTCCAAACGCGCTGCGTAGCTAGGCCATAAGTCGGGGTTGCCACGACGGATTTCCTGAAAAGCAAATGCAATCAAGATTAGAGTGTCCCAGCAGTGCTCCCAGACCCCGAAACTCACCCACAAACACCAGGAAGCCCCCCAAACAGGCCCCCGAAAATGCTACATTGAGCAAAATGTCAGAAATAGCAAAAACTAAATTGGCCTGGATTTTGTCCCAACCACTTCTACCCGGTATTAGACCTTCCTAGGAATGCCCCAAGACCCGCCAACCCACCGGCCAAGAAGCATAACACCCCCAAACAGGCCAAAAGCAAAATCTCATACTTGCAATATTTCTCGGCCTTCGGTCCAAATGCGCTGCGTAGCTCGGCCATAAGTCGGGGTTGCCTCCATGGATTTCCTGAAAAGCAAATGCAATCAAGATTAGAGTGTCCCAGCAGTGCTCCCAGACCCCGAAACTCACCCACAAACACCAGGAAGCCCCACAAACAGGCCCCCGAAAACGCTACATTGAGCAAAATGTCAGAAATAGCACAAAAAAAATCGACGTGGATTTTGTCCCAACCACTTTTATCCGGTATTAGAGCTTCCCAGCAATGGCCCCAGAGCCGTCAACCCAGGAGAAAACGAGTAGAAGACCCCCCAACAGCCAAAGAGCAAAAGTACAAAAATGGCGACTGTCATTTTTTTCCAAATTTCCCAAATCACTCCGCGCGCGCTCTGCAGCTAGGCCCTAACTCCCCTCTGCCACCATGGATTTGCTTCAAATCTCTTGCAAAGTAAAGTATATATAGCCAGCAGAGCGCCCAGACCCCGAAACCCACCCACAAACACCAGGAAGCCCCCCAAACAGGCCCCCGAAAACGCTACATTGAGCAAAATTTCAGAAATAGCAAAAAAAAAATCGGCCTGGATTTTGTCCCAACCACTTCTACCCGGTATTAGACCTTCCCAGGAATGCCCCAAGACCCGCCAACCCACCCGCCAAGAAGCATAACACCCCCAAACAGGCCAAAAGCAAAATCTCATACTTGCAATATTTCTCGGCCTTCGGTCCAAACGCGCTGCGTAGCTAGGCCATAAGTCGGGGTTGCCGCCACGGATTTCCTGAAAAGCAAATGCAATCAAGATTAGAGTGTCCCAGCAGTGCTCCCAGACCCCGAAAGTCACCCACAAACACCAGGAAGCCCCCCAAACAGGCCCCTGAAAACGCTACATTGAGCAAAATGTCAGAAATAGCAACAACAAAAAATCGGCCTGGATTTTGTCCCAACCACTTCTACCCGGTATTAGACCTTCCCGGGAATGCCCCAAGACCCGCCAACCCACCCGCCAAGAAGCATAACACCCCCAAACAGGCCAAAAGCAAAATCTCATACTTGCAATATTTCTCGGCCTTCGGTCCAAACGCGCTGCGTAGCTAGGCCATAAGTCGGGGTTGCCACCACGGATTTCCTGAAAAGCAAATGCAATCAAGATTAGAGTGTCCCAGCAGTGCTCCCAGACCCCGAAACTCCCCCACAAACACCAGGAAGCCCCCCAAACAGGCACCCGAAAACGCAACATTGAGCAAAATGTCAGAAATAGCACAAAAAAAATCGGCCAGGATTTTGTCCCAACCACTTCTACCCGGTATTAAACCTTCCCAGGAATGCCCCAAGACCAGCCAACCAACCCGCCAAGAAGCATAACACCCCCAAACAGGCCAAAAGCAAAATCTCGTACTTGCAATATTTCTCGGCCTTCGGTCCAAACGCGCTGCGTAGCTAGGCCATAAGTCGGGGTTGCCACCATGGATTTCCTGAAAAGCAAATGCAATCAAGATTAGAGTGTCCCAGCAGTGCTCCCAGACCCCGAAACTCACCCACAAACACCAGGAAGCCCCCCAAACAGGCCCCCGAAAACGCAACATTGAGCAAAATGTCAGAAATAGCACAAAAAAAATCGGCCTGGATTTTGTCCCAACCACTTCTACCCGGTATTAGACCTTCCCAGGAATGCCCCAAGACCCGCCAACCCACCCGCCAAGAAGCATAACACCCCCAAACAGGCCAAAAGCAAAATACCATACTTGCAATATTTCTCGGCCTTCGGTCCAAACGCGCTTCGTAGCTAGGCCATAAGTCTGGGTTGCCACCACGGATTTCCTTAAAAGCAAATGCAATCAAGATTAGAGTGTCCCAGCAGTGCTCCCAGACCCCGAAACTCACCCACAAACACCAGGAAGCCCCACAATAAGGCCCCCGAAAACGCTACATTGAGCAAAATGTCAGAAATAGCACAAAAAAAATCGACGTGGATTTTGTCCCAACCACTTTTATCCGGTATTAGAGCTTCCCAGCAATGGCCCCAGAGCCGTCAACCCAGGAGAAAACGAGTAGAAGACCCCCAAACAGCCAAAGAGCAAAAGTACAAAAATGGGGACTTTGTCATTTTTTTCCAAATTTCCCAAATCACTCCGCGCGTGCTCTGCAGCTAGGCCCTAACTCCCCTCTGCCACCATGGATTTGCTTCAAATCTCTTGCAAAGTAAAGTATCTATAGCCAGCAGTGCGCCCAGACCCCGAAACCCACCCACAAACACCAGGAAGCCTCCCAAACAGGCCCCCGAAAACGCTACATTGAGCAAAATTTCAGAAATAGCAACAAAAAAATCGGCCTGGATTTTGTCCCAACCACTTCTACCCGGTATTAGACCTTCCCAGGAATGCCCCAAGACCCGCCAACCCACCTGCCAAGAAGCATAACACCCCCAAACAGGCCAAAAGCAAAATCTCATACTTGCAATATTTCTCGGCCTTCGGTCCAAACGCGCTGCATAGCTAGGCCATAAGTCGAGGTTGCCACCACGGATTTCCTGAAAAGCAAATGCAATCAAGATTAGAGTGTCCCAGCAGTGCTCCCAGACCCCGAAACTCACCCACAAACACCAGGAAGCCCCCCAAACAGGCCCCCAAAAACGCTACATTGAGCAAAATGTCAGAAATAGCAAAAAAAAATCGGCCTGGATTTTGTCCCAACCACTTCTACCCGGTATTAGACCTTCCCAGGAATGCTCCAAGACCCGCCAACCCACCCGCCAAGAAGCATAACACCCCCAAACAGGCCAAAAGCAAAATCTCATACTTGCAATATTTCTCGGCCTTCGGTCCAAACGCGCTGCGTAGCTAGGCCATAAGTCGGGGTTGCCACCACGGATTTCCTGAAAAGCAAATGCAATCAAGATTAGAGTGTCCCAGCAGTGCTCCCAAACCCCGAAACTCCCCCACAAACACCAGGAAGCCCCCCAAAGAGGCCCCCGAAAACGCAACATTGAGCAAATTGTCAGAAATAGCAAAAAAAATCGGCCTGGATTTTGTCCCAACCACTTCTACCCGGTATTAGACCTTCCCAGGAATGCACCAAGACCAGCCAACCCACCCGCCAAGAAGCATACCACCCCCAAACAGGCCAAAAGCAAAATCTCATACTTGCAATATTTCTCGGCCTTCGGTCCAAACGCGCTGCGTAGCTAGGCCATAAGTCGGGGTTGCCACCACGGATTTCCTGAAAAGCAAATGCAATCAAGATTAGAGTGTCCCAGCAGTGCTTCCAGACCCCGAAACTCACCCACAAACACCAGGAAGCCCCACAAACAGGCCCCCGAAAACGCTACATTGAGCAAAATGTCAGAAATAGCAACAACAAAAAATCGACGTGGATTTTGTCCCAACCACTTGTATCCGGTATTAGAGCTTCCAAGTAATGGCCCCAGAGCCGTCAACCCAGGAGAAAACTAGTAGAAGACCCCCAAACAGCCAAAGAGCAAAAGTACAAAAATGGGGACTTTGTAATTTTTTTCCAAATTTCCCAAATCACTCCGCGCGCGCTCTGCAGCTAGGCCCTAACTCCCCTCTGCCACCATGGATTTGCTTCAAATCTCTTGCAAAGTAAAGTATATGTAGCCAGCAGTGCGCCCAGACCCCGAAACCCACCCACAAACACCAGGAAGCCCCCCAAACAGGCCCCCGAAAACACTACATTGAGCAAAATGTCAGAAATAGCAACAAAAAAAAAGTCGGCCTGGATTTTGTCCCAACCACTTCTACCCGGTATTAGACCTTCCCAGGAATGCCCCAAGACCCGCCAAGAAGCATAACACCCCCAAACAGGCCAAAAGCAAAATCTCATACTTGCAATATTTCTCGGCCTTCGGTCCAAACGCGCTGCGTAGCTAGGCCATAAGTCGGGGTTGCCACGACGGATTTCCTGAAAAGCAAATGCAATCAAGATTAGAGTGTCCCAGCAGTGCTCCCAGACCCCGAAACTCACCCACAAACACCAGGAAGCCCCCCAAACAGGCCCCCGAAAATGCTACATTGAGCAAAATGTCAGAAATAGCAAAAACAAAATCGGCCTGGATTTTGTCCCAACCACTTCTACCCGGTATTAGACCTTCCTAGGAATGCCCCAAGACCCGCCAACCCACCGGCCAAGAAGCATAACACCCCCAAACAGGCCAAAAGCAAAATCTCATACTTGCAATATTTCTCGGCCTTCGGTCCAAATGCGCTGCGTAGCTAGGCCATAAGTCGGGGTTGCCTCCATGGATTTCCTGAAAAGCAAATGCAATCAAGATTAGAGTGTCCCAGCAGTGCTCCCAGACCCCGAAACTCACCCACAAACACCAGGAAGCCCCACAATAAGGCCCCCGAAAACGCTACATTGAGCAAAATGTCAGAAATAGCACAAAAAAAATCGACGTGGATTTTGTCCCAACCACTTTTATCCGGTATTAGAGCTTCCCAGCAATGGCCCCAGAGCCGTCAACCCAGGAGAAAACGAGTAGAAGACCCCCCAACAGCCAAAGAGCAAAAGTACAAAAATGGCGACTGTCATTTTTTTCCAAATTTCCCAAATCACTCCGCGCGCGCTCTGCAGCTAGGCCCTAACTCCCCTCTGCCACCATGGATTTGCTTCAAATCTCTTGCAAAGTAAAGTATATATAGCCAGCAGAGCGCCCAGACCCCGAAACCCACCCACAAACACCAGGAAGCCCCCCAAACAGGCCCCCGAAAACGCTACATTGAGCAAAATTTCAGAAATAGCAAAAAAAAAATCGGCCTGGATTTTGTCCCAACCACTTCTACCCGGTATTAGACCTTCCCAGGAATGCCCCAAGACCCGCCAACCCACCCGCCAAGAAGCATAACACCCCCAAACAGGCCAAAAGCAAAATCTCATACTTGCAATATTTCTCGGCCTTCGGTCCAAACGCGCTGCGTAGCTAGGCCATAAGTCGAGGTTGCCACCACGGATTTCCTGAAAAGCAAATGCAATCAAGATTAGAGTGTCCCAGCAGTGCTCCCAGACCCCGAAAGTCACCCACAAACACCAGGAAGCCCCCCAAACAGGCCCCCGAAAACGCTACATTGAGCAAAATGTCAGAAATAGCAACAAAAAAAATCGGCCTGGATTTTGTCCCAACCACTTCTACCCGGTATTAGACCTTCCCGGGAATGCCCCAAGACCCGCCAACCCACCCGCCAAGAAGCATAACACCCCCAAACAGGCCAAAAGCAAAATCTCATACTTGCAATATTTCTCGGCCTTCGGTCCAAACGCGCTGCGTAGCTAGGCCATAAGTCGGGGTTGCCACCACGGATTTCCTGAAAAGCAAATGCAATCAAGATTAGAGTGTCCCAGCAGTGCTCCCAGACCCCGAAACTCCCCCACAAACACCAGGAAGCCCCCCAAACAGGCACCCGAAAACGCAACATTGAGCAAAATGTCAGAAATAGCACAAAACAAATCGGCCAGGATTTTGTCCCAACCACTTCTACCCGGTATTAGACCTTCCCAGGAATGCCCCAAGACCAGCCAACCAACCCGCCAAGAAGCATAACACCCCCAAACAGGCCAAAAGCAAAATCTCGTACTTGCAATATTTCTCGGCCTTCGGTCCAAACGCGCTGCGTAGCTAGGCCATAAGTCGGGGTTGCCACCATGGATTTCCTGAAAAGCAAATGCAATCAAGATTAGAGTGTCCCAGCAGTGCTCCCAGACCCCGAAACTCACCCACAAACACCAGGAAGCCCCCCAAACAGGCCCCCGAAAACGCAACATTGAGCAAAATGTCAGAAATAGCAAAAAAAAAATCGGCCTGGATTTTGTCCCAACCACTTCTACCCGGTATTAGACCTTCCCAGGAATGCCCCAAGACCCGCCAACCCACCCGCCAAGAAGCATAACACCCCCAAACAGGCCAAAAGCAAAATCTCATACTTGCAATATTTCTCGGCCTTCGGTCCAAACGCGCTTCGTAGCTAGGCCATAAGTCTGGGTTGCCACCACGGATTTCCTTAAAAGCAAATGCAATCAAGATTAGAGTGTCCCAGCAGTGCTCCCAGACCCCGAAACTCACCCACAAACACCAGGAAGCCCCACAATAAGGCCCCCGAAAACGCTACATTGAGCAAAATGTCAGAAATAGCACAAAAAAAATCGACGTGGATTTTGTCCCAACCACTTTTATCCGGTATTAGAGCTTCCCAGCAATGGCCCCAGAGCCGTCAACCCAGGAGAAAACGAGTAGAAGACCCCCAAACAGCCAAAGAGCAAAAGTACAAAAATGGGGACTTTGTCATTTTTTTCCAAATTTCCCAAATCACTCCGCGCGTGCTCTGCAGCTAGGCCCTAACTCCCCTCTGCCACCATGGATTTGCTTCAAATCTCTTGCAAAGTAAAGTATCTATAGCCAGCAGTGCGCCCAGACCCCGAAACCCACCCACAAACACCAGGAAGCCCCCCAAACAGGCCCCCGAAAACGCTACATTGAGCAAAATTTCAGAAATAGCAACAAAAAAATCGGCCTGGATTTTGTCCCAACCACTTCTACCCGGTATTAGACCTTCCCAGGAATGCCCCAAGACCCGCCAACCCACCTGCCAAGAAGCATAACACCCCCAAACAGGCCAAAAGCAAAATCTCATACTTGCAATATTTCTCGGCCTTCGGTCCAAACGCGCTGCATAGCTAGGCCATAAGTCGAGGTTGCCACCACGGATTTCCTGAAAAGCAAATGCAATCAAGATTAGAGTGTCCCAGCAGTGCTCCCATTCCCCGAAACTCACCCACAAACACCAGGAAGCCCCCCAAACAGGCCCCCAAAAACGCTACATTGAGCAAAATGTCAGAAATAGCAAAAAAAAATCGGCCTGGATTTTGTCCCAACCACTTCTACCCGGTATTAGACCTTCCCAGGAATGCTCCAAGACCCGCCAACCCACCCGCCAAGAAGCATAACACCCCCCAAACAGGCCAAAAGCAAAATCTCATACTTGCAATATTTCTCGGCCTTCGGTCCAAACGCGCTGCGTAGCTAGGCCATAAGTCGGGGTTGCCACCACGGATTTCCTGAAAAGCAAATGCAATCAAGATTAGAGTGTCCCAGCAGTGCTCCCAAACCCCGAAACTCCCCCACAAACACCAGGAAGCCCCCCAAAGAGGCCCCCGAAAACGCAACATTGAGCAAATTGTCAGAAATAGCAAAAAAAATCGGCCTGGATTTTGTCCCAACCACTTCTACCCGGTATTAGACCTTCCCAGGAATGCACCAAGACCAGCCAACCCACCCGCCAAGAAGCATAACACCCCCAAACAGGCCAAAAGCAAAATCTCGTACTTGCAATATTTCTCGGCCTTCGGTCCAAACGCGCTGCGTAGCTAGGCCATAATTCGGGGTTGCCACCACGGATTTCCTGAAAAGCAAATGCAATCAAGATTAGAGTGTCCCAGCAGTGCTCCCAGACCCCAAAACTCACCCACAAACACCAGGAAGCCCCCCAAACAGGCCCCCAAAAACGCTACATTGAGCAAAATGTCAGAAATAGCAACAAAAAAAAATCGGCCTGGATTTTGTCCCAACCACTTCTTCCCGGTATTAGACCTTCCCAGGAATGCCCCAAGACCTGCCAACCCACCCGCCAAGAAGCATACCACCCCCAAACAGGCCAAAAGCAAAATCTCATACTTGCAATATTTCTCGGCCTTCGGTCCAAACGCGCTGCGTAGCTAGGCCATAAGTCGGGGTTGCCACCACGGATTTCCTGAAAAGCAAATGCAATCAAGATTAGAGTGTCCCAGCAGTGCTTCCAGACCCCGAAACTCACCCACAAACACCAGGAAGCCCCACAAACAGGCCCCCGAAAACGCTACATTGAGCAAAATGTCAGAAATAGCAACAACAAAAAATCGACGTGGATTTTGTCCCAACCACTTGTATCCGGTATTAGAGCTTCCAAGTAATGGCCCCAGAGCCGTCAACCCAGGAGAAAACGAGTAGAAGACCCCCAAACAGCCAAAGAGCAAAAGTACAAAAATGGGGACTTTGTAATTTTTTTCCAAATTTCCCAAATCACTCCGCGCGCGCTCTGCAGCTAGGCCCTAACTCCCCTCTGCCACCATGGATTTGCTTCAAATCTCTTGCAAAGTAAAGTATATGTAGCCAGCAGTGCGCCCAGACCCCGAAACCCACCCACAAACACCAGGAAGCCCCCCAAACAGGCCCCCGAAAACACTACATTGAGCAAAATGTCAGAAATAGCAACAAAAAAAAAGTCGGCCTGGATTTTGTCCCAACCACTTCTACCCGGTATTAGACCTTCCCAGGAATGCCCCAAGACCCGCCAAGAAGCATAACACCCCCAAACAGGCCAAAAGCAAAATCTCATACTTGCAATATTTCTCGGCCTTCGGTCCAAACGCGCTGCGTAGCTAGGCCATAAGTCGGGGTTGCCACGACGGATTTCCTGAAAAGCAAATGCAATCAAGATTAGAGTGTCCCAGCAGTGCTCCCAGACCCCGAAACTCACCCACAAACACCAGGAAGCCCCCCAAACAGGCCCCCGAAAATGCTACATTGAGCAAAATGTCAGAAATAGCAAAAACAAAATCGGCCTGGATTTTGTCCCAACCACTTCTACCCGGTATTAGACCTTCCTAGGAATGCCCCAAGACCTGCCAACCCACCGGCCAAGAAGCATAACACCCCCAAACAGGCCAAAAGCAAAATCTCATACTTGCAATATTTCTCGGCCTTCGGTCCAAATGCGCTGCGTAGCTAGGCCATAAGTCGGGGTTGCCTCCATGGATTTCCTGAAAAGCAAATGCAATCAAGATTAGAGTGTCCCAGCAGTGCTCCCAGACCCCGAAACTCACCCACAAACACCAGGAAGCCCCACAAACAGGCCCCCGAAAACGCTACATTGAGCAAAATGTCAGAAATAGCACAAAAAAAATCGACGTGGATTTTGTCCCAACCACTTTTATCCGGTATTAGAGCTTCCCAGCAATGGCCCCAGAGCCGTCAACCCAGGAGAAAACGAGTAGAAGACCCCCCAACAGCCAAAGAGCAAAAGTACAAAAATGGCGACTGTCATTTTTTTCCAAATTTCCCAAATCACTCCGCGCGCGCTCTGCAGCTAGGCCCTAACTCCCCTCTGCCACCATGGATTTGCTTCAAATCTCTTGCAAAGTAAAGTATATATAGCCAGCAGAGCGCCCAGACCCCGAAACCCACCCACAAACACCAGGAAGCCCCCCAAACAGGCCCCCGAAAACGCTACATTGAGCAAAATTTCAGAAATAGCAAAAAAAAAATCGGCCTGGATTTTGTCCCAACAACTTCTACCCGGTATTAGACCTTCCCAGGAATGCCCCAAGACCCGCCAACCCACCCGCCAAGAAGCATAACACCCCCAAACAGGCCAAAAGCAAAATCTCATACTTGCAATATTTCTCGGCCTTCGGTCCAAACGCGCTGCGTAGCTAGGCCATAAGTCGGGGTTGCCACCACGGATTTCCTGAAAAGCAAATGCAATCAAGATTAGAGTGTCCCAGCAGTGCTCCCAGACCCCGAAAGTCACCCACAAACACCAGGAAGCCCCCCAAACAGGCCCCCGAAAACGCTACATTGAGCAAAATGTCAGAAATAGCAACAAAAAAAATCGGCCTGGATTTTGTCCCAACCACTTCTACCCGGTATTAGACCTTCCCGGGAATGCCCCAAGACCCGCCAACCCACCCGCCAAGAAGCATAACACCCCCAAACAGGCCAAAAGCAAAATCTCATACTTGCAATATTTCTCGGCCTTCGGTCCAAACGCGCTGCGTAGCTAGGCCATAAGTCGGGGTTGCCACCACGGATTTCCTGAAAAGCAAATGCAATCAAGATTAGAGTGTCCCAGCAGTGCTCCCAGACCCCGAAACTCCCCCACAAACACCAGGAAGCCCCCCAAACAGGCACCCGAAAACGCAACATTGAGCAAAATGTCAGAAATAGCACAAAAAAAATCGGCCAGGATTTTGTCCCAACCACTTCTACCCGGTATTAGACCTTCCCAGGAATGCCCCAAGACCAGCCAACCAACCCGCCAAGAAGCATAACACCCCCAAACAGGCCAAAAGCAGAATCTCGTACTTGCAATATTTCTCGGCCTTCGGTCCAAACGCGCTGCGTAGCTAGGCCATAAGTCGGGGTTGCCACCATGGATTTCCTGAAAAGCAAATGCAATCAAGATTAGAGTGTCCCAGCAGTGCTCCCAGACCCCGAAACTCACCCACAAACACCAGGAAGCCCCCCAAACAGGCCCCCGAAAACGCAACATTGAGCAAAATGTCAGAAATAGCAAAAAAAAATCGGCCTGGATTTTGTCCCAACCACTTCTACCCGGTATTAGACCTTCCCAGGAATGCCCAAAGACCCGCCAACCCACCCGCCAAGAAGCATAACACCCCCAAACAGGCCAAAAGCAAAATCTCATACTTGCAATATTTCTCGGCCTTCGATCCAAACGCGCTTCGTAGCTAGGCCATAAGTCTGGGTTGCCACCACGGATTTCCTTAAAAGCAAATGCAATCAAGATTAGAGTGTCCCAGCAGTGCTCCCAGACCCCGAAACTCACCCACAAACACCAGGAAGCCCCACAATAAGGCCCCCAAAAACGCTACATTGAGCAAAATGTCAGAAATAGCACAAAAAAAATCGACGTGGATTTTGTCCCAACCACTTTTATCCGGTATTAGAGCTTCCCAGCAATGGCCCCAGAGCCGTCAACCCAGGAGAAAACGAGTAGAAGACCCCCAAACAGCCAAAGAGCAAAAGTACAAAAATGGGGACTTTGTCATTTTTTTCCAAATTTCCCAAATCACTCCGCGCGTGCTCTGCAGCTAGGCCCTAACTCCCCTCTGCCACCATGGATTTGCTTCAAATCTCTTGCAAAGTAAAGTATCTATAGCCAGCAGTGCGCCCAGACCCCGAAACCCACCCACAAACACCAGGAAGCCCCCCAAACAGGCCCCCGAAAACGCTACATTGAGCAAAATTTCAGAAATAGCAACAAAAAAATCGGCCTGGATTTTGTCCCAACCACTTCTACCCGGTATTAGACCTTCCCAGGAATGCCCCAAGACCCGCCAACCCACCTGCCAAGAAGCATAACACCCCCAAACAGGCCAAAAGCAAAATCTCATACTTGCAATATTTCTCGGCCTTCGGTCCAAACGCGCTGCATAGCTAGGCCATAAGTCGAGGTTGCCACCACGGATTTCCTGAAAAGCAAATGCAATCAAGATTAGAGTGTCCCAGCAGTGCTCCCAGACCCCGAAACTCACCCACAAACACCAGGAAGCCCCCCAAACAGGCCCCCAAAAACGCTACATTGAGCAAAATGTCAGAAATAGCAAAAAAAAATCGGCCTGGATTTTGTCCCAACCACTTCTACCCGGTATTAGACCTTCCCAGGAATGCTCCAAGACCCGCCAACCCACCCGCCAAGAAGCATAACACCCCCAAACAGGCCAAAAGCAAAATCTCATACTTGCAATATTTCTCGGCCTTCGGTCCAAACGCGCTGCGTAGCTAGGCCATAAGTCGGGGTTGCCACCACGGATTTCCTGAAAAGCAAATGCAATCAAGATTAGAGTGTCCCAGCAGTGCTCCCAAACCCCGAAACTCCCCCACAAACACCAGGAAGCCCCCCAAAGAGGCCCCCGAAAACGCAACATTGAGCAAATTGTCAGAAATAGCAAAAAAAATCGGCCTGGATTTTGTCCCAACCACTTCTACCCGGTATTAGACCTTCCCAGGAATGCACCAAGACCAGCCAACCCACCCGCCAAGAAGCATAACACCCCCAAACAGGCCAAAAGCAAAATCTCGTACTTGCAATATTTCTCGGCCTTCGGTCCAAACGCGCTGCGTAGCTAGGCCATAAGTCGGGGTTGCCACCACGGATTTCCTGAAAAGCAAATGCAATCAAGATTAGAGTGTCCCAGCAGTGCTCCCAGACCCCAAAACTCACCAACAAACACCAGGAAGCCCCCCAAACAGGCCCCCAAAAATGCTACATTGAGCAAAATGTCAGAAATAGCAAAAAAAAAATCGGCCTGGATTTTGTCCCAACCACTTCTTCCCGGTATTAGACCTTCCCAGGAATGCCACAAGACCTGCCAACCCACCCGCCAAGAAGCATACCACCCCCAAACAGGCCAAAAGCAAAATCTCATACTTACAATATTTCTCGGCCTTCGGTCCAAACGCGCTGCGTAGCTAGGCCATAAGTCGGGGTTGCCACCACGGATTTCCTGAAAAGCAAATGCAATCAAGATTAGAGTGTCCCAGCAGTGCTCCCAGACCCCGAAACTCACCCACAAACACCAGGAAGCCCCCCAAACAGGCACCCGAAAACGCAACATTGAGCAAAATGTCAGAAATAGCACAAAAAAAATCGGCCTGGATTTTGTCCCAACCACTTCTACCCGGTATTAGACCTTCCCAGGAATTCTCCAAGACCCGCCAACCCACCCGCCAAGAAGCATAACACCCCCAAACAGGCCAAAAGCAAAATCTCATACTTGCAATATTTCTCGGCCTTCGGTCCAAACGCGCTGCGTAGCTAGGCCATAAGTCGGGGTTGCCACCACGGATTTCCTGAAAAGCAAATGCAATCAAGATTAGAGTGTCCCAGCAGTGCTCCCAGACCCCGAAACTCACCCACAAACACCAGGAAGCCCCACAAACAGGCCCCCGAAAATGCTACATTGAGCAAAATGTCAGAAATAGCACAAAAAAAACGACGTGGATTTTGTCCCAACCACTTTTATCCGGTATTAGAGCTTCCCAGCAATGGCCCCAGAGCCGTCAACCCAGGAGAAAACGAGTAGAAGACCCCCAAACAGCCAAAGAGCAAAAGTACAAAAATGGGGACTTTGTCATTTTTTTCCAAATTTCCCAAATCACTCCGCGCGCGCTCTGCAGCTAAGCCCTAACTCCCCTCTGCCACCATGGATTTGCTTCAAATCTCTTGCAAAGTAAAGTATATATAGCCAGCGGTGCGCCCAGACCCCGAAACCCACCCACAAACACCAGGAAGCCCCCCAAACAGGCCCCCGAAAACGCTACATTGAGCAAAATGTCAGAAATAGCAAAAAGAAAATCGGCCTGGATTTTGTCCCAACCACTTCTACCCGGTATTAGACCTTCCCAGGAATGCCCCAAGACCCGCAAACCCACCCGCCAAGAAGCATAACACCCCCAAACAGGCCAAAAGCAAAATCTCATACTTGCAATATTTCTCGGCCTTCGGTCCAAACGCGCTGCGTAGCTAGGCCATAAGTCGGGGTTGCCACCACGGATTTCCTGAAAAGCAAATGCAATCAAGATTAGAGTGTCCCAGCAGTGCTCCCAGACCCCGAAACTCACCCACAAACACCAGGAAGCCCCCCAAACAGGCCCCCGAAAACGCTACATTGAGCAAAATGTCAGAAATAGCAAAAAAAAAATCGGCCTGGATTTTGTCCCAACCACTTCTACCCGGTATTAGACCTTCCCAGGAATGCCCCAAGACCCGCCAACCCACCCGCCAAGAAGCATAACACCCCCAAACAGGCCAAAAGCAAAATCTCATACTTGCAATATTTCTCGGCCTTCGGTCCAAACGCGCTGCGTAGCTAGGCCATAAGTCGGGGTTGCCACCACGGATTTCCTGAAAAGCAAATGCAATCAAGATTAGAGTGTCCCAGCAGTGCTCCCAGACCCCGAAACTCACCCACAAACACCAGGAAGCCCCCCAAACAGGCCCCCGAAAACGCAACATTGAGCAAAATGTCAGAAATAGCAAAAAAAAAATCGGCCTGGATTTTGTCCCAACCACTTCTACCCGGTATTAGACCTTCCCAGGAATGCCCCAAGACCCGCAAACCCACCCGCCAAGAAGCATAACACCCCCAAACAGGCCAAAAGCAAAATCTCATACTTGCAATATTTCTCGGCCTTCGGTCCAAACGCGCTGCTTAGCTAGGCCATAAGTCGGGGTTGCCACCACGGATTTCCTGAAAAGCAAATGCAATCAAGATTAGAGTGTCCCATCAGTGCTCCCAGACCCCGAAACTCACCCACAAACACCAGGAAGCCCCCCAAACAGGCCCCCGAAAACGCAACATTGAGCAAAATGTCAGAAATAGCACAAAAAAAATCGGCCTGGATTTTGTCCCAACCACTTCTACCCGGTATTAGACCTTCCCAGGAATTCTCCAAGACCCGCCAACCCACCCGCCAAGAAGCATAACACCCCCAAACAGGCCAAAAGCAAAATCTCATACTTGCAATATTTCTCGGCCTTCGGTCCAAACGCGCTGCCTAGCTAGGCCATAAGTCGGGGTTGCCACCACGGATTTCCTGAAAAGCAAATGCAATCAAGATTAGAGTGTCCCAGCAGTGCTCCCAGACCCCGAAACTCACCCACAAACACCAGGAAGCCCCACAAACAGGCCCCCGAAAATGCTACATTGAGCAAAATGTCAGAAATAGCACAAAAAAAACGACGTGGATTTTGTCCCAACCACTTTTATCCGGTATTAGAGCTTCCCAGCAATGGCCCCAGAGCCGTCAACCCAGGAGAAAACGAGTAGAAGACCCCCAAACAGCCAAAGAGCAAAAGTACAAAAATGGGGACTTTGTCATTTTTTTCCAAATTTCCCAAATCACTCCGCGCGCGCTCTGCAGCTAAGCCCTAACTCCCCTCTGCCACCATGGATTTGCTTCAAATCTCTTGCAAAGTAAAGTATATATAGCCAGCGGTGCGCCCAGACCCCGAAACCCACCCACAAACACCAGGAATCCCCCAAACAGGCCCCCGAAAACGCTACATTGAGCAAAATGTCAGAAATAGCAAAAAGAAAATCGGCCTGGATTTTGTCCCAACCACTTCTACCCGGTATTAGACCTTCCCAGGAATGCCCCAAGACCCGCAAACCCACCCGCCAAGAAGCATAACACCCCCAAACAGGCCAAAAGCAAAATCTCATACTTGCAATATTTCTCGGCCTTCGGTCCAAACGCGCTGCGTAGCTAGGCCATAAGTCGGGGTTGCCACCACGGATTTCCTGAAAAGCAAATGCAATCAAGATTAGAGTGTCCCAGCAGTGCTCCCAGACCCCGAAACTCACCCACAAACACCAGGAAGCCCCCCAAACAGGCCCCCGAAAACGCTACATTGAGCAAAATGTCAGAAATAGCAAAAAAAAAATCGGCCTGGATTTTGTCCCAACCACTTCTACCCGGTATTAGACCTTCCCAGGAATGCCCCAAGACCCGCCAACCCACCCGCCAAGAAGCATAACACCCCCAAACAGGCCAAAAGCAAAATCTCATACTTGCAATATTTCTCGGCCTTCGGTCCAAACGCGCTGCGTAGCTAGGCCATAAGTCGGGGTTGCCACCACGGATTTCCTGAAAAGCAAATGCAATCAAGATTAGAGTGTCCCAGCAGTGCTCCCAGACCCCGAAACTCACCCACAAACACCAGGAAGCCCCCCAAACAGGCCCCCGAAAACGCAACATTGAGCAAAATGTCAGAAATAGCAAAAAAAAAATCGGCCTGGATTTTGTCCCAACCACTTCTACCCGGTATTAGACCTTCCCAGGAATGCCCCAAGACCAGCCAACCCACCCGCCAAGAAGCATAACACCTCCAAACAGGCCAAAAGCAAAATCTCATACTTGCAATATTTCTCGGCCTTCGGTCCAAACGCGCTGCGTAGCTAGGCCATAAGTTGGGGTTGCCACCACGGATTTCCTGAAAAGCAAATGCAATCAAGATTAGAGTGTCCCAGCAGTGCTCCCAGACCCCGAAACTCACCCACAAACAACAGGAAGCCCCCCAAACAGGCCCCCGAAAATGCAACATTGAGCAAAATGTCAGAAATAGCAACAAAAAAAATCGGCCTGGATTTTGTCCCAACCACTTCTACCCGGTATTAGACCTTCCCAGGAATGCCCCAAGACCCGCAAACCCACCCGCCAAGAAGCATAACACCCCCAAACAGGCCAAAAGCAAAATCTCATACTTGCAATATTTCTCGGCCTTCGGTCCAAACGCGCTGCTTAGCTAGGCCATAAGTCGGGGTTGCCACCACGGATTTCCTGAAAAGCAAATGCAATCAAGATTAGAGTGTCCCATCAGTGCTCCCAGACCCCGAAACTCACCCACAAACACCAGGAAGCCCCCCAAACAGGCCCCCGAAAACGCTACATTGAGCAAAATGTCAGAAATAGCAAAAAAAAAATCGGCCTGGATTTTGTCCCAACCACTTCTACCCGGTATTAGACCTTCCCAGGAATGCCCCAAGACCCGCCAACCCACCCGCCAAGAAGCATAACACCCCCAAACAGGCCAAAAGCAAAATCTCATACTTGCAATATTTCTCGGCCTTCGGTCCAAATGCGCTGCGTAGCTAGGCCATAAGTCGGGGTTGCCACCACGGATTTCCTGAAAAGCAAATGCAATCAAGATTAGAGTGTCCCAGCAGTGCTCCCAGACCCCGAAACTCACCCACAAACACCAGGAAGCCCCCCAAACAGGCCCCCGAAAACGCTACATTGAGCAAAATGTCAGAAATAGCAAAAAAAAATCGGCCTGGATTTTGTCCCAACCACTTCTACCCAGTATTAGACCTTGCCAGGAATGCCCCAAGACCCGCCAACCCACCCGCCAAGAAGCATAACACCCCCAAACAGGCCAAAAGCAAAATCTCATACTTGCAATATTTCTCGGCCTTCGGTCCAAACGCGCTGCGTAGCTAGGCCATAAGTCGGGGTTGCCACCACGGATTTCCTGAAAAGCAAATGCAATCAAGATTAGAGTGTCCCAGCAGTGCTCCCAGACCCGGAAACTCCCCCACAAACACCAGGAAGCCCCCCAAACAGGCCCCCGAAAACGCAACATTGAGCAAAATGTCAGAAATAGCAAAAAAAAAATCGGCCTGGATTTTGTCCCAACCACTTCTACCCGGTATTAGACCTTCCCAGGAATGCCCCAAGACCAGCCAACCCACCCGCCAAGAAGCATAACACCCCCAAACAGGCCAAAAGCAAAATCTCGTACTTGCTATATTTCTCGGCCTTCGGTCCAAACGCGCTGCGTAGCTAGGCCATAAGTCGGGGTTGCCACCACGGATTTCCTGAAAAGCAAATGCAATCAAGATTAGAGTGTCCCAGCAGTGCTCCCAGACCCCGAAACTCCCTCACAAACACCAGGAAGCCCCCCAAACAGGCCCCCGAAAACGCTACATTGAGCAAAATGTCAGAAATAGCAAAAAAAAATCGGCCTGGATTTTGTCCCAACCACTTCTACCCGGTATTAGACCTTCCCAGGAATGCCCTAAGACCCGCCAACCCACCCGCCAAGAAGCATAACACCCTCAAACAGGCCAAAAGTAAAATCTCATACTTGCAATATTTCTCGGCCTTCGGTCCAAACGCGCTGCGTAGCTAGGCCATAAGTCGGGGTTGCCACCACGGATTTCCTGAAAAGCAAATGCAATCAAGATTAGAGTGTCCCAGCAGTGCTCCCAGACCCCGAAACTCACCCACAAACACCAGGAAGCCCCCCAAACAGGGCCCCGAAAACGCAACATTGAGCAAAATGTCAGAAATAGCAAAAAAAAATCGGCCTGGATTTTGTCCCAACCACTTCTACCCGGTATTAGACCTTCCCAGGAATGCCCCAAGACCCGCCAACCCACCCGCCAAGAAGCATAACACCCCCAAACAGGCCAAAAGCAAAATCTCATACTTGCAATATTTCTCGACCTTCGGTCCAAACGTGCTGCATAGCTAGGCCATAAGTCGGGGTTGCCACCACGGATTTCCTGAAAAGCAAATGCAATTAAGATTAGAGTGTCCCAGCAGTGCTCCCAGACCCCGAAACTCACCCACAAACACCAGGAAGCCCCCCAAACAGGCCCCCGAAAATGCTACATTGAGCAAAATGTCAGAAATAGCAACAACAAAAAAATCGGCCTGGATTTTGTCCCAACCACTTCTACCCGGTATTAGACCTTCCCAGGAATGCCCCAAGACCCGCCAACCCACCCACCAAGAAGCATAACACCCCCAAACAGTCCAAAAGCAAAATCTCATACTTGCAATATTTCTCGGCCTTCGGTCCAAACGCGCTGCGTAGCTAGGCCATAAGTCGGGGTTGAACCACGGATTTCCAGAAAAGCAAATGCAATCAGATTAGAGTGTCCCAGCAGTGCTCCCAGACCCCGAAACTCACTCACAAACAGACGGAACCCCCCCTAAGAGCACCTCAAAGGCAAGCAAGTCAGCAAAAACACTAAAAAATTTGCGCCTCGGATTTGGTCCAAACCACTTTTATCCGGTATTAGAGCTTCCCAACAATGGTCCCAGAGCCGTCAACTCACCTGCAAAGAGGTAGAACAACACCCCCACAAGTGCTGAGTCTTTCTTCATTGGGCGTAAACCAGCCCTCTGGTTTGATGGAAATAGGAGTCTGAAGGAGGAGGGTAGAGGAGCATGTTCTTCTGAACTTGTGAACCTGAGGAATGCAGACTGCGGCAACTTCAAATCAATTAGCAAACCAGTGAAGACAGTTCTGCTGATGGGCTTCTTTTTGTGATTATCTGATTAAAGTTTGAAATATATTAACTGTGCACAACAAAGAAAGACAGACACACAGGAATAAAAGTGAATAAGGACGAAAAAGAAAGTTATTGATTCGTTGTCTCATTTTCAGGGCTCGGTATCACGGTCCAGGAATGAGAATAAGGCTTCGTCATCATACTCTGCGAATTCAGGCAGGGTGAGCTCAGTGTCACCTGACAGAGTAGAAATTCCCTCATCTATGTTGCTGGCCACCTCGTCTTCATCCGGCGCGCTTTCTCGTACTCTGAAATCTGGTGGTATGAGGTGCTGATTCATCTTGATCATTGTTAACCTCTCCACATTTTTGGGCGAGAGGCGGCTCCGTTTGGGAGTTACAATGCCACCAGCAGCACTGAAAACACGTTCAGAAGACACGCTTGTGAGTGGGTAAGACAAGTAGTTTAAAGCCAGGTTGGTGAGCTGTGGCCACAATTCTTTTTTCCCATGCCAATACGCCAATGGGTCAGAATTAACATAGACCTCTGTTGAGTCATTCAGATAGTCCATCACCATCGACTCAAGGTCCTCATCCAAGGTTCCTCCACTTTGCTTAGCTCTTGCTGTGCCTCTGACCTTTTGAGAACCAAACCCACGCAGAGCTAGCCAATCTTCTTCAGCCTCCAATGTTTCTGTTGTGTCTGGTGCAGATGATCCGGTTGCCGGTGTCTTTAACGGCTGAGAGGTCACTTGTGCCACAGCCACAGGTGCAGAAGTGGATTCTTTTGACTGGGGATGGCCTGCTGATGTACTGCCATTTCCTTCAATTTTCAGCCGTTCTCTTTCAAACCTCTTGGCTGACAAGGCTAGCCAATGTTTGTAATTTGGAACATGTTCATCATCAAAAGGAAAGAATGCTTGGCCTGCCAGCGCCTTTTTGTAGCGTGGATCCAGAATAGTAGCACAAATGTAATGCTCTTCTGAGTGGATCGTTTTAAGACGTTCATCACCTTGTAGGAGCTCTAATAATTTCTCAGCCAGAACAAAAGAGTCTTGGTTTTTTACATCTTTTTCAAACACAGAACATACCTCCTTCAGTTGGTCCTCCAGCATGTACAACAATGGCATAGCTTTTCCCAAATTACAGTCCTCCTTGCTGACTGCACGCGTGAAGAACTCAAAAGGACGAAGCATGCGTGTCAGGCTTTGATCTATGTTCCATTGCGCCGCACCCATCCTCAGGTCCTCTGTACCCTCTGTAAAGAAATATTGATCGAGTACCGTATACTGCTCATACAGACGCTCAAGCATGTAGAAGGTTGAGTTCCAACGTGTTACCACCTCCTGGATGAGTGCTTTCACTGGCATTTTACGTTGATATAGCAGGCTCCTCAGCTGCTTCCGGGTCTTAAAAGAATGGCTGAAATGGTTGCACATTTTTCGGCAGGTGTCCAATACTCTGTACGCTGCACTGCCTTTATTACCCAAGAATTTTTGGACAACCAGGTTTATACAGTGCGCCAAACACGGCACTCTGAAATAGTTACCCTGCCTCATGGCCTTAACTATATTGGCGCCATTGTCCGTGGAAACATAACCAACCTGGCGTTTTAGTGGGGACAGCCAGTTAAGGACCTTTGTGTTAAAGACATTCAAAATGTTTTCTGCTGTGTGACGTTTCTCCAAACCAAACATGGCTAGTGTTGCATGTTTCCGAGCAGCTTTAAAAACAATGTCCGTGTCAACACCTGTGTTTAGCTTTGCTTTAGCCCCTGAAAAAGAGACCCAGTGTGCAGTGATGCACATGTAATCAGCGCCTGCGCCACTGGTCCACATGTCTGTTGTCAGATGTATAGTGTGAACAGCACTCTTCTGCAAAGCTGCCCCAGTCACCTTCAGAACATCTTCATGTAGTGCTGGAACCGCAACTCGGGCAAAATAGAACCGGCTAGGAACCTTCCATTTAGGGCAGAGCGCTGCCACTAATTCTAGAAAACCAACCCCTTCTACAAAAGAAAAAGGGAGAAGGTCCAGAGCTAGCATTTTAGCCAGCTTAGTGTTATACAGACGCGTCAGTGGGTGGTTGCGTTCATATTGCGCTTCTGTAAACAACATCTTTTTAATGTTGCCCTGGACCAAGGATTTACGGGATGATGATGATATCTTCGACCCAGTTACGCTCGCTGATGAACTTTTCCGCATTGATGTCTCACTCTCTCCCACACTCTTAGTGTGCCTCACATGGGGTGTGCTGCTGACAGGGGTACTGGGTGTAAGTGAAGTGTTTGAATCGTCTTCTTCCTCCTCGTCATCATCAGATGAAAAATCAACGTTTTCATTATGTGCAATTCGGGCTTCCTTGACCGCCTCTAGGTGCGGAAACCATTGGACAGGGTGCGCTCTCCTAAGATGACCTCTCTGGCCTCCGGTACCATAGTTGGTACCAAACTTACCACGACTAACTCGAAGCTTACAAATGGCTACGTTTTCCATTCTTGGGCAAACACTAAAGAAGTCCCAAACTGGAGACTTGAAATGTCTTTGGGGGCCGGAGGAGGCGGCGATACTGGTGGTGGTGGTCCTGCTGCTAATGCCAGATGAAGTGGAGGATGTGGATTGCCGAACTTCAGTACGTTTTGCACTTTCACCACCACAAATTGAGGTCGAGGTGGATGGAGGTCCCTTCTTGCGAGGAAGAAATATGGAAGCGGTAGGTGTTGGTGTACTAGTTAACTCCAAATCTAATGATTGTTGTGTTTCCATTTCCATTGCCTCCTCGTCGACATCATCATCACGCTCAGCAGCTTCTCGGGATAGGGTCAAAATATCTCTTTGCTGCAGGCCCGCTGGGGCTGCAGTGACCTTTATGATGACTGGATCGTCGTCGTGAAGGGCTTCATCAGCAGCAGTATGCGTCACTTCTTGTTGAGCCTCATCACACTCCATAGGTATGAGTTTTTCGACGACCTTCCTTTTACGCTTAGGTATCTTTGTCAGATCATGGTGTGCCTCACTCTCAGGCTGCCGTGGTGGTACCCATTCGTCATCCAGATCATCAGAAGGCGGTGGGCTTGAAGAAGATGTAGACACCAACCTTGATCTTTTCCTTGCTAGGGATGTGGAAGACAATGAATAATCATCAGGAGGAGTGGCTTCCAATGATACCTCGGCTTGATTGTCGATTTCCTGATGTGCCCCTACTTCGGGAGGGACAACTATTGTGGGAACTTGTTGTGACCCTCCATGCACCTCTACTTGCGCATCTCCTTGCGCTGCCTCTCCTTCCACATGTACTTGGGCTTGTACTACTTGCACATGTTGTTGTTGCGGCTGTGGTTGTTCAACACTTGTTAGATGAGTTACAACAACCTGTGTTGATTCAGGGACATTGCTGCTACTTTCTTGCGATGAGCCAACATCACTGGTCGATGGTGATTGGAGAAGTACACTGACTGCCTCTGAAGCACTCAAGGGCTTTGACTTAAGTTGGCGTAGTGGTGGAGGCACTGAACCCAATGGAGCGGGGGTGCTGCTCCCAGCTTGGTCCCCAGCAGATCCTGCTGCTGCAGGCGTACTTTTTTTTTTGCTCCCAAAAAACGTGGCGGTTGGCACACCAGCCTCCTTGGTAACTTGCTTCTTCTGCTCCTTACTAGCAACTTTCTTGCTAGAGGAGCAACTGACACCTTTTTTTGGGGCCATCTTCTTCAGAGCAGGTCAGACAGCAGGCCGCAGTTGCACGAATTGTAGAGTTGTCTGAGGCCAGACGTGATGTCGCGTGACGTTATGCTGCACACACACACCGCTGCAGGACTTCTTCCTGGCACTGGTGGTTCTCTTGAGTCCTGTGCACCTAAAAACAATGGAAGACAGAGGAACATCAGTTCAGTTATACACCCCCAAAAAATCGAAAAAACCCCCAGAAAAATCAGCACAATCCCATTCCATCCATGCCCTCCATGATGTTTAAGTTCAAGACACCCCACAGAAAGACTAGGCCCATGCAAGACTCAATACCCCTGGTGAAAAGGCCACAAGTACAGCCCCAAAAAGAGAAAATCACTGAAAAATCAGCACAATCCCATTCCATCCATGCCCTCCATAATGTTTAAATTCAAGACAACCCACAGAAAGACTAGGCCCATGCAAGACTCACTACCCCTGCGCATAAAGGTTGAAAAGTAGGCAAAATTGTTGCAGGCCTAACAACAATGCCTGCATTCAAAATGACCACTTGCCTCCCAGCACATGGCCAGGGCCTGTAGCAGCACTCAAAATGGCCCCCAGCCACATAGCCTGTCCCTCCCCATGAACACCCCCAAAAATCGAAAAACACTGCAAAATCAGCACAATCCCATTCCATTCATGCCCTCCATGATGTTTAAGTTCAAGACACCCCACAGAAAGACTAGGCCCATGCTAGACTCAAATACCCCTGGTAAAAAGGCCACAAGTACAGCCCCAAAAAACGAAAATCACTGAAAAATCAGCACAATCCCATTCCATCCATGCCCTCCATGATGTTTAAGTTCAAGACACCCCACAGAAAGACTAGGCCCATGCTAGACTCAAATACCCCTGGTGAAAAGGCCACAAGTACAGCCCCAAAAAACGAAAATCACTGAAAAATCAGCACAATCCCATTCCATCCATGCCCTCCATGATGTTTAAGTTCAAGACACCCCACAGAAAGACTAGGCCCATGCTAGACTCAAATACCCCTGGTGAAAAGGCCACAAGTACAGCCCCAAAAAACGAAAATCACTGAAAAATCAGCACAATCCCATTCCATCCATGCCCTCCATGATGTTTAAGTTCAAGACACCCCACAGAAAGACTAGGCCCATGCTAGACTCAAATACCCCTGGTGAAAAGGCCACAAGTACAGCCCCAAAAAACGAAAATCGCTGAAAAATCAGCACAATCCCATTCCATCCATGCCCTCCATGATGTTTAAATTCAAGACAACCCACAGAAAGACTAGGCCCATGCAAGACTCACTACCCCTGGGCATAAAGGTTGAAAGGTAGGCAAAATGGTTGCAGGCCTAACAACAATGCCTGCATTCAAAATGGCCACTTGCCTCCCAGCACATGGCCAGGGCCTGTAGCAGCACTCAAAATGGCCCCCAGCCACATGGCCTGTCCCTCCCCATGAACACCCCCAAAAATCGAAAAACACTGCAAAATCAGCACAATCCCATTCCATCCATGCCCTCCATGATGTTTAAGTTCAAGACACCCCACAGAAAGACTAGGCCCATGCTAGACTCAAATACCCCTGGTGAAAAGGCCACAAGTACAGCCCCAAAAAACGAAAATCACTGAAAAATCAGCACAATCCCATTCCATCCATGCCCTCCATGATGTTTAAGTTCAAGACACCCCACAGAAAGACTAGGCCCATGCTAGACTCAAATACCCCTGGTGAAAAGGCCACAAGTACAGCCCCAAAAAACGAAAATCACTGAAAAATCAGCACAATCCCATTCCATCCATGCCCTCCATGATGTTTAAGTTCAAGACACCCCACAGAAAGACTAGGCCCATGCTAGACTCAAATACCCCTGGTGAAAAGGCCACAAGTACAGCCCCAAAAAACGAAAATCACTGAAAAATCAGCACAATCCCATTCCATCCATGCCCTCCATGATGTTTAAGTTCAAGACACCCCACAGAAAGACTAGGCCCATGCTAGACTCAAATACCCCTGGTGAAAAGGCCACAAGTACAGCCCCAAAAAACGAAAATCGCTGAAAAATCAGCACAATCCCATTCCATCCATGCCCTCCATGATGTTTAAATTCAAGACAACCCACAGAAAGACTAGGCCCATGCAAGACTCACTACCCCTGGGCATAAAGGTTGAAAGGTAGGCAAAATGGTTGCAGGCCTAACAACAATGCCTGCATTCAAAATGGCCACTTGCCTCCCAGCACATGGCCAGGGCCTGTAGCAGCACTCAAAATGGCCCCCAGCCACATGGCCTGTCCCTCCCCATGAACACCCCCAAAAATCGAAAAACACTGCAAAATCAGCACAATCCCATTCCATCCATGCCCTCCATGATGTTTAAGTTCAAGACACCCCACAGAAAGACTAGGCCCATGCTAGACTCAAATACCCCTGGTGAAAAGGCCACAAGTACAGCCCCAAAAAACGAAAATCACTGAAAAATCAGCACAATCCCATTCCATCCACGCCCTCCATGATGTTTAAGTTCAAGACACCCCACAGAAAGACTAGGCCCATGCTAGACTCAAATACCCCTGGTGAAAAGGCCACAAGTACAGCCCCAAAAATGAAAATCACTGAAAAATCAGCACAATCCCATTCCATCCATGCCCTCCATGATGTTTAAATTCAAGACAACCCACAGAAAGACTAGGCCCATGCAAGACTCACTACCCCTGGGCATAAAGGTTGAAAAGTAGGCAAAATGATTGCAGGCCTAACAACAATGCCTGCATTCAAAATGACCACTTGCCTCCCAGCACATGGCCAGGGCCTGTAGCAGCACTCAAAATGGCCCCCAGCCACATGGCCTGTCCCTCCCCATGAACACCCCCAAAAATCGAAAAACACTGCAAAATCAGCACAATCCCATTCCATCCATGCCCTCCATGATGTTTAAGTTCAAGACACCCCACAGAAAGACTAGGCCCATGCTAGACTCAAATACCCCTGGTGAAAAGGCCACAAGTACAGCCCCAAAAAACGAAAATCACTGAAAAATCAGCACAATCCCATTCCATCCATGCCCTCCATGATGTTTAAGTTCAAGACACCCCACAGAAAGACTAGGCCCATGCTAGACTCAAATACCCCTGGTGAAAAGGCCACAAGTACAGCCCAAAAAACGAAAATCACTGAAAAATCAGCACAATCCCATTCCATCCATGCCCTCCATGATGTTTAAATTCAAGACAACCCACAGAAAGACTAGGCCCATGCAAGACTCACTACCCCTGGGCATAAAGGTTGAAAAGTAGGCAAAATGGTTGCAGGCCTAACAACAATGCCTGCATTCAAAATGGCCACTTGCCTCCCAGCACATGGCCAGGGCCTGTAGCAGCACTCAAAATGGCCCCCAGCCACATGGCCTGTCCCTCCCCATGAACACCCCCAAAAATCGAAAAACACTGCAAAATCAGCACAATCCCATTCCATCCATGCCCTCCATGATGTTTAAGTTCAAGACACCCCACAGAAAGACTAGGCCCATGCTAGACTCAAATACCCCTGGTGAAAAGGCCACAAGTACAGCCCCAAAAAACGAAAATCACTGAAAAATCAGCACAATCCCATTCCATCCATGCCCTCCATGATGTTTAAGTTCAAGACACCCCACAGAAAGACTAGGCCCATGCTAGACTCAAATACCCCTGGTGAAAAGGCCACAAGTACAGCCCCAAAAAACGAAAATCACTGAAAAATCAGCACAATCCCAATCCATCCATGCCCTCCATGATGTTTAAGTTCAAGACAACCCACAGAAAGACTCAGTCCACCCACCACTGAGTACCCCTGGGCAAAAGGCCCCAAAACAGCCCAAAAATCGAAAATTCCAAAATTTTAGTTGCAGCAACTGTAATGCCCTAAACAAACTTACTTGTAAAATTTCTAATACAACAGTGATCCAAAGAAAGTCAAAAAGGCCTCAAATCCAAATATCCAGCAGCATCCACAAAAAGTAATCCTTCCAGCTCCAGATCCAAATGAAAAGTGACCAGGAGATGGACAAAGCACTGGGAGGAGCCTGCTGGACAGGAACAGGAAGTTGAAGACTGTGGGGCACTTCCTTCCTCCCACCCCCCCCCCTCCCCAAAATGGAATCCTCGCTAAAAAAGTGCAGGCAAATGTCAACCTAAGGAGTTATTCAGATAAAAATCATCATTTCAAGAAGGTTTATGCTGCTTGCTGGTGGATTTCTTGTGCAGAATTGCAAATTTTATATTTTCGCTTGCGCGAGATTGTTGCTGCTCGCCGCATCTCAAATCTCGCAATTGCGAAGTACCGCGAGACGTGATCTCGCCGTACTCGCGTTGACAAACTCTCGCTGTGCAAGTTGGCAAGCCGCGATGACGTAATCGCGCTCGCCAAATTCCCGCGGGATCACACAGCAAGATCCAAAATGGCGCAGCACTCGCAAAATATCGAGAAAAACAACTCGGCAAACGATGATAAACGCCGCGCACCGCAAAAATTGTATCACCAACGCCGCGCGCCGCAAAAAAAATCCGCTGCGTGCGAATTTGCGGATTTTGCGGGAAATTCGCAAATCTCGCGGATTGCGAATTTACCAAAAATCCGCAAAATCCGCGAGCGTAACAGATTTTCCGCCCATACTTAGTGGGAACCGAGAACGCAGAGTTTTCAGTGAAGCAGAGAAGAGAGAACGAGTCGGGTAATGTGTTCGCGCTGCTAGCGCATTGTTTGTTTAGACTGGTACCGGCTCGGGGAGGTCATTTGCCCGAGTCATCCTGAGCCTCGCGGCTCCGAGGAACATTACCTTCTTATTTTGTTGGAACTATTGTGCTGACTTGATAATCGGATGGCAACAACACCCGGATGGGGGTTTTATGTTTATAGTCTAGTGACGGATTGCTGGGGGGAGTCCTCCACAATGCCGGCACGAAAAAGGAATACAGGATGTTGATGTAACCTTGTGGATTATAAATACTAAAGCGGATGATAGTAGTGCTGTAACTACATCATGCCGTGTTTAGTTGATCTTGGATACTAGCGGTGCTATTTGGGACCAACATTAACTATTACCTAGCAGAGGAGTTATCTGCTTGCTTGCTTTGAGTTGCTGTTCGGCAACCCTCCAATTACGGTGGATTTAATTACTGAAGTCTTCGTTTATTTTTGGGAATGTTCATTTCAAGGTTTAGCCTGTTTTACATTGCAGGGTATGTATCCAGATTGATAGCTTAATACAGGAAGCTCATTGTTTCATGGCCTTTGATAACCCTGCTTCTCATGTTATGCAGGGCAGGAGGGACAAAGAAGACACTGCTGTATGAAGGGGCAAACACGTGTTTTATTACAGGTGATTTAGGTTGCGTTACATGTAGTGAGAATGTGATGAGAGTAGCATTTAGAACAATATTAATGCGTGTGTATTTCTCTTGCAGCTTCTGTTCCCCCGCTGTTCCTTCCTTCTATCTTTTCTTTTGGGTTTTTTCCCCTTTTGGGGTTTTTTCCCTCGCCGTATCCCTTGAACACCCTGTGATATACAGTTGGGGTGTTTGGGAGATCCGGAGGTGGAGCATTATTTCTGCGTGCGGATCCTGCGGAGTGCAAACCTGACAGAATCACGAGCCCAAGAATTTCACTCCGCCTGTTCCGTGTGTGGGGGTAATGGCGTCCATGGAGGATGTGTTACATGCTCTGGTATTAGTGCAGCAGTAGTTGGCTGCCTCTAAGGCGGAGACAGCTGCCTTACGGAAGAAGGTGGATCGGTTGGGGGGTAATCCATTTAATGCTTCCGCCCCAGTCTCCTCTGTACAGGTTACAGTAATGCCACCCATCCTTTTAGCTAATCCTGAACGGTTCTCTGGTGACCCACGCAAGGTGCAGGTATTCCTGACTCAAGCCCTTATGCCCTTTTCATGTAAGCCATCTTCTTTTCCTATGAACCATTCTAGGGTGGCATTCACTATTTCATATTTAGTGGGGGATGCGGCTAATTGGGCAGTGCCATTAGTAAAACGCGATGACGCTATTCTGTCAGATTGGTCAGCCTTTAGAACGGAATTTGAGAGGGTTTTTGACCGAAGGGCTACGTCTTTTAGTGCAGACCGAGAACTCCTAGAATTACGACAGGGTAAGGGGGAACTGGTTCCTTATTTGACTGCGTTCAACAGATTGGTGGCCGAAGCGGAATGGCCAGAGGAGAAAAGGATGTCCCTTTTTTACCAAGGGTTAAAAGAGGAGTTAAAAGATGTGGTGGCTCAGGTGGATCCTCAGCCCACTACATATGTGGACATGGTGAATCTGGCATTAAGACTGAATAGTCGTCTAACTGAGAGAGGGGGTAGCAGACGACGTTGGGACAAAGGAACATATATTTATGAAAGAATCCCTCACAAAAATCTGGGCGGATCAGAGTCCGCTCCTGAGCCTATGGAGTTCGGAGCTCTTAGGGTTCGTTTGTCAAGAGAAGAGAGGGAAGTGAGGCGAGTACAGGGCTTATGCATGTACTGTGGGAAGAAGGGGCACTACGTTAGGGAGTGCCACTCCAAACCCAAGACTTCGGGTAGCTTTAACAGGTTCAAGAAGGTGGCGATATCTTCAAATGTGTCAGACATAATGGCAAGGGAAGACTACAAACCCAAGGCTGAAGGGGGGCAGGAATTGAAACTCATCTCGCTGTCCTCTGCAGGACCAGAGGAAACTGAAGCGCATCTGGTGGTGCTAATAACTATTGAAAGTGATCATGAGCAGCATTAGGTTATGGTGATGTTGGATTCTGGAGCCACAGGCAACTTTATAGATGATGGCTTAGTAACACGTTTATCGTTGCCTCGTGTTCCAAGAGAGAACCCTGAAGATGTTTTGGCGGTTGATGGGCAACCTTTGACATCAGGTCAAATAACTGAAGGAACCAGTGAAGTAGGTTTGTCTTTGGTGTTGCAGGGATATGTGTATTCAGAGAATCTGACATTGAATATCATCACTGCTCCTCAATATGAGGTCATTCTAGGCATGCCTTGGTTGCATAGACACAATCCAGTGGTGGACTGGAAAACAAAAACCTTCCGTTTTGTACCCAAATTTTGCCAAGATCATTTAGTACCATGTGTTCTGGCTCATGTTGGGGTATTAACCACCCCGTTTTTGGCAGCTACCGCTGCAGAAAAAGATGTCCAACTACCCAGGGAATATAGATCGTACAGTGAGGTATTCAGTGAGAGTAAAGCAGAAGCCTTACCACCTCACAGGGAGTACGACTGCCTTATAGATCTGGTGGAAGGGGCTACAATACCAACATCCAGAGTATACGCCTTGTCTGTGCCTGAAACCACCCACCTGAAAGAATACATAGACCACTACATGAGTTTGGGGTTCATTCGGCCTTCCCGCTCTCCAGCGGCATCTCCCCTGTTTTTCATTGCAAAAGCTAATGGAGACTTGAGAGCGTGTGTAGATTACCGCGTCTTAAATAAAAACACCATACGCAATCGTTACCCTCTCCCCCTCATTTCAGTCTTGCTCGACCAGGTGAGAGAGGCCAATATTTATACCCGTTTGGACTTACGTGGGGCTTATCACCTGGTCTGTGTAAGAGAGGGGGACGAGTGGAAAACGGCGTTCAAGACAAGATTCGGTCTTTATGAATATTTGGTGATGCCCTTCGGGCTTTGTAATGCTCCGGCAGCATTCCAATTTTTCATAAATGATGTGTTGAAGGAGTATGTGGATCGGTTCATGGTAATGTACATAGACGACATTTTGATATACTCTCAGGATGTCTCATGTCATGCCGCCCATGTGTGTAAGGTTCTGGACAAACTGAGAGAGCACAGTTTATATGTAAAGCTGAGCAAATGCGAATTTGGGGTACAAGAAGTGGAGTTCTTGGGTGTGAATCTTAGTCCTCATGGCCTACAGATGTCTGAAAGAAAAGTACAGGCAGTTCAGGATTGGCCAGCCCTGAGAAATGTGAGAGAAGTGCAGAGTTTTTTAGGATTTGCGAATTACTATCGCCGGTTTATTCTGCACTTCTCTCAAACAGCGGTTCCCATGACCAAGCTGTTAAGAAAGGGATCACTTTTTTTTTGTTAAAGATATTTTTATTGAGAAGATAGAAAGATAGAAAAAACAGAAGAGAGAGGGGATGAAAGCACATGAATTGCAAAACAAAGAGGTGCCCTCGCAGGGGCCAATGCAAAAGGCCGAGTAGCAATAACAGTAATGAAGGGCCGCACAGCGTCATCACTCAGGGCAGGAAAAAAGAGTTCAAAAATCTGCCCGGGACAATGTCAAGCCCCCCGAGAAGACCCGGAGGGGAAAGCCCGCACTGGCATCGGGCAAAGCTATCCAAGGCAGAGGCTTAGTCGACCAAGTCCATGCACGCCTCCAGGCGGCCCGGCCATAGGGAAGACAACGCGGCAAAGACGCTCATAAAAATTCAAACGTCTTCATCCCCCTCCAGAAAAGAAAAACAGACCAACCCCCCCCCCCAGAGGCTCCAACTTCCCCGATGCTTCCCTCCCCCCGTTGGTGGCAGCCTGACAACAACCATTCACACAAGCACAGTTTACACCTGAAACAGATGTAGGGCACGTATGGTGGGAGGGCAAACCGCTGACGGCAACCCTCGAGAGAGAAAGCGGACCAGTGGGCCCCATCTGAAAGTAAAGTTTTTAAAGTTATTTCTGAAAACGTCTGCCATACGCTCCACACTCAGCAACCTCCACAACCTAGCGAACCAAAGGGAAAGAGCTGGGGCCTCCCTCTTTTTCCATGCAGCAGCCAGAGTCAATTTGGCCGCACCCAAACAGAGCCAAAGGATGTGTTTGTCATCCCTGGTTTGGTGCTCCAGAAGCGGGTCCCGAAGGCCCAGGAGCACGAAGCCAATGGAATCCGGAATCGGGTAGCCCATGATCTCCCTAATATGAGACAGAATCTCCTCCCAATAGGGGAGTATGATGGGGCAATCCCACCAGATATGGCGAAAGTCCCCCAGGAGACCACAGCCCCGCCAACATCTGTCAGACGCAGAAGGAAAAATCTTTTTCAACCGAGTCGGATACAGATACCAATCCAGCATGGTCTTCATATGTGCTTCTCGCAGATCGATAGAATGATTAAATTTGTGCAGATCCCGCCATAGATGAGACCACTCTTCGTCGGAGATATCCCGCCCCAGGTGCCCATCCCACAAACCCATGTATCTAGGGCAAGGTGAGATAGCCGTGGTTAATAGTAAATCATAGAGGAATGAAATCACCCCCTTCATAGATGATGTGCGTGTGATGTAAGATTCGAAATCCGTGGGAGGCCTCGTCGCGGCGTCCCGTACCTCAGGAGACAATGCCCAATGCAGCAGCTGGGCGTGCCGGTAGCGCTCAGTAGGTGGCACCCCATAGTCACGCATGTAATTTTGGAAGGTGAGCGGCTCATAGCCATGGAACAAATGTGTAAGTGCGTGGCAGCCCCCTCCTTCCACCCATCAAAGGGCCCCTCAACAAGAGCCGGCGGAAACGCTGGGTTAAAGTGAATAGGTGTGAAGGGGGAGGGAAAGGAGGTCCATCTCTCATCACTAGAGACCGAATCCCAGACCTTCAGAGTGGTGCTCGTAGGGGTGCTAATATATGCGTTGTGCGGCCGATCCCCCTTCGCCTTCCAAACTTGGTCCCATATAGAGCGACCCGCCACGCTCCTATCCATATGCAGCCAGTGCTTCTCCGACTCCATTTGGGTCCATTCAGCCAGCACCCGGAGTTGTGCCGCTTTGTAGTAAAGAAGCATGTCTGGAAGGCCAGCCCCGCCCTTCCTCAACGGCCGGCGAAGCGTAAGAAAGGAGAGTCTAGCATGGCCCCCCTGCCAGATGTAAAGCAGAACCATAGTCTTTAGACGTCGAAAAAAAACCCCATCCAAGGTAATGGGGAGGGCTTGGAACAGATAAAGCAGCTTGGGGAGCAGCGTCATCTTGACGGCATGGACGCGTCCCAGCCAGGAGATAGGCTTCCAGCGATTCAGTTCAGCCTGTATCTGAGTCAGCAGAGGAGGGAAGTTAGCTGCATACAAGGTGGCGATGGAGGAGGTCAGCCGGACCCCCAGATATTGAATGGAGGAGCTAGACCAGGACAGAGGCGTAAGCGGTCGAATGCGCTCTACCTCAGAGGGTGGCAGCGTGAGGTTGAGAATGTATGATTTGCCGGGATTCACCCGAAATCCCGCCACCGCTTCGAACTGGGAGAGCACGTCCTGCACCCCCGGGAGGGAAGTCCCGGGGTCAGCTAGCGACAATAGGACATCGTCAGCAAACAGAGATATTTTGTGCTGTTCCCCCGAAAAGGGGAGGCCCACAATATCCGGGTCCTCTCGTACCCTAATGGCAAGAGGCTCAATGCTGAGCGCAAAAAGTAAGGGAGATAGGGGGCAGCCCTGCCTCGTGCCTCGGGAATGTGCAAAAAAGGGTGAGACATGACCATTCACCATAACCCTCGAGCGCGGGCCATGGTAATTGGCCCGAAGCATATCTATAAATTTGGGAGAAAAGCCAAAAGCATGTAAAGCACCAAAGAGAAAGTCCCAGTCCACCCGATCAAACGCCTTTTCAGCGTCAAGGCCTAGCAGAACAGCCGGAATCTTGAAGCGCTCAGCTTTCTCAACCAGATGGATTAGCCGTCTAGTGTTATCATGGGTCTGGCGACCCTTTATAAAGCCCGATTGATCCGGATGGATGAGGGCAGGCATAAGGTCCTGGAGTCGGGTGGCTAAGATAGAGGAATACAATTTGGCATCAACATTTAATAGGGCTATGGGCCGGTACGATTCGCATTTAGAGGGGTCTTTCCCCGCCTTGGGAATGATCGAGATCATAGCCTCCGCCATAGTGCCCGAAGTATGTCCCGCCTCCCTCATGCTGTTGAAAAGAGTCACCAAGTGATCCCCCAACTCGGACGCGAACGTCTGATAGAAGAGCGCCGTATATCCGTCCGGGCCCGGGGCCTTTTGCGGTTTAAGGGACCGAATGGCGGACAGCACCTCCTCCCTAGTAAAGGGGGCTTCCAAGAGCTTGTTCCATTCCTTGGAAACCTGTGGAAGCGACAGGGCCTCCAAGTATGCTCGCTGAGCGTCCGGCACCAGACGGTCTGCCGAGTATAATGCGGCAAAGAAGTCGCCGAAGAGCTCTGCCTTAACCGCATCCCTGTGTTCCACGACCCCGGAGGGGGTCCGAATGCCACCCACATATTCCCTCCCACGTTTATCACGGAGCTGCCGTGCTAGGTGCTTCCCCACTTTGTTGCCCTGAGCATAGGAGAGGCGCCGTAGGCGCAAGAGGGTATATTCAGCCCGATTATTATAGTGCGCCCTAAGCTTCCCTCGCACCGCAGCAAGAGGGCGAAGGGTCTTTCTAGAAGGATTCTGCTTATGCGCAGTTTCCAACGTCGCCAGTTCCGCCTCCAGTGCCTCCCTCTCCTCTCGCCGAAGTTTGTTCAGGGCAGAGTTCAATGCGATGCACGTGCCCCGTGCCGTCGCCTTGAAGGCGTCCCATTGGGTGAAGACCGAGGTGTCACCAATCTTGTTAAGCTCAAAGAACTCACCAATGGCCGCCCTAAGCTTCTTGCAGGACTCCTCATCCCGCGTGAGGAATGCCGGGAAATACCATTTGCGGTGGGGGGACGACTCTGGGGCCCAGATCAAGCACGTCGCCAAAAGGCTATGATCAGAAACTGAAAGTGGAAAGATTTTGCTATCGTGCAAGTCGCCCTGTAGGGATTGATGTACAAAAATGTGGTCAAGACGGGAATATGTGTGGTGAACATGTAAATAGAACGTGTAATCCCTAGTGTGGGGGTGGAGGGAGCTATCAATAAGGCCCAGACTCAACAAAGTATCACGCAGCTCCGGGGAAAAGAGACCCGTCTCCGTCCTCTGTTGATGTGAACAATCAAGACACTTATCCCAAACCAAATTGAAATCCCCCATCACAATCAATGCTCCCTCCCCAAAGTCCCCCACTACTCTCAGAAAGGCCTCAAAGAACCCATGTTGGCCCGTGTTTGGCGCATAAACAACCACCCACGTGCAAAGTTTACCCATGAGCATCCCCTTCACCATCAACCACCGCCCCTCCTTGTCCCCCCGCACCCCCACAGGCTGAAATTGAAGTGAAGAGCGGAACAAAAGCGCAACCCCTTGGTGCTTAGTAGTGGCTGAGGATTTATAGATCAGGGGATACTGTCTGTGCTTAAGTCTAGATTCATCTTTACGGGCCAAATGAGTCTCCTGCAAACCCACCACATCCAGCTGATGATCAAGAATATACTTCCACACGTTCTGGCGTTTTTGAGGAGAGTTAAGACCCTTAACGTTCCAGGAGCCTATTGTAACAGGCGACATCGAGTCCAGTACCCCCCATCGCTCCAATCAATGCAGCCTACCGCCAGATATAAACCAGACACACCACAGCCATACCAGGTCCCAAGCCACCACCAGCGGGAGCCATCCCCAGCAAGCCCACCCAAAACCACAGAAGCCTCAAAAACAAAACTGAAAAAAGGAAAAGAGAGAACAAGAAAGAGAACAATGAAAGTCGGACATGACCATAAGGGTCGGGGGTAGAAGACCCTGGTAATGCCCCCCCCGAATCCAGGGTCGGGGTAACCCTCCAGCGGAAAACTGTCCCACAGAGTACCTGAGATGGTAGAGCCCCCCCCCCGGCTCCGACGGGCCACTGTTGAAGGGGCCTAGGCCACCGAGGAGCTGTCCACTCGGCTCGACTCAGTCACTTGGGCCACCGAGGCCAAAGCTTCTCCCCTTTCATTCTGGCTTGCCGATGGAGATGGCCCCTCTGCTACTCCATGTCGGCCCACTCTTTGCCATGCTGGGGAGCGGGAACAGCGACGTCTTCTTGGAGAGGCGCTGGCGTCCGCCGACGCAGATGATTCCTCCATTCCGAGCAACTCCCTGGCGGCTGCTAGAGTTCGCACTTGTACCAGTCTATTTTGCCACCTAAAGATAAGCCGGGACCCCAGGAGTAGGACACCCCGTGCTCCCTCAGAAAGGCCGTGATCGGGCGGAAGTCCCGTTGCTTCTGCAAGGTGGAAGCCGCCAGGTCTTGAAAAAGTTGAGGGCTTTGCCCACGAAAAAGCAGGTTGTTGGTATCCCTCGCCTTCCGCAAGATCGTCTCCTTCAGCTGAAAGTCGTGGACACAAACCAAGATGTCGGGAGGCGGCGAGCGCGCGCCATGTGGCAGGCCCACCTGATGTACTCTGTCCATCTTGACTTCAGTGCGATCGTCCTCCGCCAAGATTTGCAAAAAGAGAGCCTCCACATACTCCCGTAGGTTCCCACCGTCTCCATCCCATGGCACCGCTCGTATTCGGATATTATTACGACGGGACCGGTTTTCCAAGTCCTCGCAGTGGGTCTAGAGATCCAGATTTTGCTCGCGGAGCTGGAGCAGATCTTGCTGTAGCTGATGGACATCCCCATTGAAGCCCAAGTCGTGGTCCTCTAAGGTCGCTACACGCTCGCCGATGCCGTCTACATCTCGGCGGACCTCGCGGAGGTCGGAGGCTAGTTGTGCTTTCAGCTCCGTAATATCCTCCTTGATGGAGGAAAAAAGCTCTATCAGGAAGGCCTTCGTGACCGGGCCATCAGCGTCGTCTTTGGTCGGCGACTTGCTAGGGCTGGGGGGCGATCCAGACGCCCCCTTACCAGGACCATCCTTCCCTGGTTTATTCAGGCGAGTCCTCGTCGACATGATGCGACACCTCAGCTCAGAGGGTGAGAGGCAAGATGGCACCACCTCCCCGTCCGTTAGTCTTCTGCGCTGTCCAGCAAGCCTCCAGACAGGCCGACGCCTCTTCGTTGCCTCTGCTCAGCGACAACAGCCTGCTAGGACGCCGGGATCACAGGCAGGCCCGTCACAAACCCAGTGGGAGGGACTCGCAAAGCAAGCGCTTCACTCGGTAACTTGCTAGAGTCCCAGGACCCCTCGTGTGAAGAGTCGACGTCGCCCAGACAAAGCCCCGTAGGCCGCTCCGGTACTCGTGCGTCACCAAACTAACACCTCGGCTAAGTCCGCCGTCCCAGGTCGTAGCACGACGGGAGAAGGAGCAAACCAATGCAGGACACCTCAGCGAATCAAGGAGAGTCAAAGCCGAGGCTGAAATCGCCCCAATACCGCTAGACAAAGCTATGAAGGGCTTGGGGTGCCGGAGGAGCTCGCAGGCACATCTTACTCCGTCGCCATCTTGGCCACGCCCCCCAGGGATCACTTTTTGTATGGACTTCTGAGGCTGACAAGGCTTTCCAGGCCTTGAAAAAAGCCTTTACCACCGCACCAGTGTTGGCACATCCGGTATTGGAAAGACCCTTCATAGTTGAAGCTGATGCTTCGGATGAAGCCATAGGGGCGATACTATCCCAGAGAGATGCAGACAATGGCCAGCTCCATCCTGTTGCTTATTTGTCAAAGAAATTGAGCCCTGCAGAGGTCAATTATACTATAGCAGAAAAATAACTTTTGGCTATAAAAAGAGCATTTCAAGAATGGAGGCCTTACCTATGGGGTGCTAGTCAAGCTGTGACCGTATATACCGATCATCGGAATCTACAATATATGACCTCAGCGAGACATCTAACGCAAAGACAAATGCGGTGGATGCTGTTCTTTTCTGAATATAATTTTGTGGTAACCTTTCGTCCTGGTGTAGAGAACAGGAAAGCTGATGCACTGTCCAGGCAGGAAATAGGTACAGAGCAGCAAGAGGAGGAACAGCAATCCATCATCCCTCCTACCAAGGTAGTGTGTGCGGTTCGCGGTGAGAGATTTTTGGGAGATATCAAGAGTTCCAGGTCATTGGGATCTTGGGAGCGTTGGGCTGCTAAGAAACCTGGCAGGAAGGTGAGACAGGGATTGCCTTTTCAGGGGGAGAGATTGTTTTTGCCTACTGAGGAATTGAGGATGAAAGCCTTTAGATGGTGCCATGAAGTTCCATCAGCAGGACATCCAGGGGTTACAAAGACTGTGAAACTGCTTAGAAGACATTTCTGGGGGGACTCCTTGGTCTTGAACGTTTCCCAATGGGTAGGGAAGTGTGAGACCTGTGCCAGAGCAAAAGGAGAGCACACCAAACGGAAAGGTCTCTTGATGCTTATGCCCACCCCTGTTTGCCCTTGGCAGAACATAAGTCTGGACTTCATAACAGGCTTACCTTTGGACCAGGGAAAGTCAGCGGTTTTGGTGGTTGTGGATAATCTAACAAAAATGGGACACTTTATACCTTGTGTGAACCTCCCCACGGCAGGTCAAACCGCTCAATTGCTGGCCTCTCAGGTCATACGTTTACATGGAGTTTCACGAGTAATTGTATCAGACAGGGGACCTCAGTTCATCACTCGCTTTTGGCAAATGTGGTGCAAAGCATTGGGCGTTGAATCAGCGCTCTCCACTAGCTTCCATCCCCAAACAGTTGGACAAACCGAACGTCTAAGACAGACCTTAAAGAAATACTTGCGCTGTTACTCTGAGGCAGCCCATGACTCCTGGGTGGATTTACTATGGATGGCGGAGTTGGCATATAACAATTCATGGCACTGTTCGACGGGTATGTCGCCTTTTAAGGCTAACTTTGGTTATGATGCCAACACTTTGCCGATAGACATCCCCGCTGATTTGATCAACCAGCCCTCGGTGAGGGAACGTGTTATACCTTTAAGGCAGGTGCATAGGGAGATCCAAAAACATCTGGGAAAAGTAAAGGAAGTGTACAAGAAATGGGAGGACAAACACCGTGCTCCGTGTCCTCTGTTCCAGGTGGGAGACATGGTGTGGCTCTCAACAAGGTACATTTGTTTCAAGTTGAGGAGCATCTTCCATCCACGGTTCATTGGTCCTTATCCCATAGTGTATCAAGTCAATCCTGTGGCGTACAAGTTGAGGTTGCCTAATTCATTGAGAATTCATCCAGTGTTTCATGTGCAATTGTTGAAAAAAGCTCTGACATCTCGTAGGAAGGCGCCACCTCCCATAGCTTGCGATGGTGGTCTGGAGTACGAGGTGAAGTCTATTCGTGACTCTAAGCTGCGTAGGGGGGAGCTTTGGTATTTGGTTTCGTGGAAAGGTTATTCAACTGAGGATGACTCCTGGGAGCCTTGGCACAATGTGCATGCCCCCAGGGCGGTCAGGTCTTTCCATTCGAGATTTCTTGTCAGAATCTGAACTACAACTCCCATGACTTGATGGCCAAGAACTACAGGTCCCATGCTCCTTTGCGGTAAACAGGATATAGCGGGGCGGGACCAAGGAACAGTGCTCGTGATTTTGTTCGATCCGGAGGTAGCATTCTGTTTCCCGATATTCCCTGATAAACCCTGTGTGCGTGGGAACCGAGAACGCAGAGTTTCCAGTGAAGCAGAGAAGAGAGAACGAGTCGGGTAATGTGTTTGCGCTGCTAGCGCATTGTTTGTTTAGACTGGTACCGGCTCGGGGAGGTCCATTGCCTGAGTCATCCTGAGCCTCGCGGCTGCGAGGAACATTACGGTCTTATTTTGTTGGAACTATTGTGCTGACTTGATAATCGGATGCCAACAACACCCGGATGGGGGTTGTATGTTTATAGTCTAGGGACGGATTGCTGGGGGGAGTCTTCCGCAATGCCGGCACGAAAAAGGAATACAGGATGTTGATGTAACCTTGTGGATTACAAATACTAAAGCAGATGATAGTAGTGCTGTAACTACAAAATGCCGTGTTTAGTTGATCTTGGATACTAGCGGTGCTATTTGGGACCAACATTAACTATTACCTAGCAGAGGAGTTATCTGCTTGCTTGCTTTGAGTTGCTTTTCGGCAACCCTCCAATTACAGTGGATTTAATTACTGAAGTCTTCGTTTATTTTTGGGAATGTTCATTTCAAGGTTTAGCCTGTTTTATATTGCAGGGTATGTATCCAGATTGATAGCTTAATACAGAAAGCTCATTGTTTCATGGCCTTTGATAACCTTGCTTCTCGTGTTATGCAGGGAAGAAGGGACAAAGAAGACACTGCTGTATGAAGGGGCAAACACGTGTTTTATTACAGGTGAATCAGGTTGCGTTACATGTAGTGAGAATGTAATGAGAGTAGCATTTAGAACAATATTAATGCGTGTGTATTTCTCTTGCAGCTTCTGTTCCCCCGCTGTCCCTTCCTTCTATCTTTTCTTTTGGGTTTTTTCCCCTTTTGGTTTTTTTTCCCTCGCCGTATCCCTTGAACACCCTGTGATATACAGTCGGGGTGTTTGGGAGATCCGGAGGTGGAGCATTATTTCTGCGTGCGGATCTTGCGGAGTGCAAACCTGACAG